>NC_056747.1:544600424-544642504 GCF_019279795.1 Protopterus annectens | reverse complement strand
AAAGATACTATGTAAAAGAGGTCACCAGAGTCTGGTGGCTAATTAGCCTCAGTGGACGTACTTAAAGTTTCTGCCATCCCAGCTTCTATTGAAGTCCCTGGGCCTGGCTTAGAAACAGAGGTCTGAATATCCCAGGCTCTCATCAGCCCCCAAAATCTGCTAAGACGCCTGAGGAGCAGCGTGAAGTCCGGCCTGATTTTCTTGGCCTTCTTCCGTGGCAGTTCATTGGACAGGCCTACTCCGCCTTCCATACCAAGAGCGAAACGTCACAGCCTTTGGTTTTCTAAATACCATTTTAATGCAGCCAGATGGCTACGAAGTGTTTTAGGGATGAAGGATTTGCAAATGGGGCAAAGATGTATGGTCGTGGGCCTCTCCTAAGCAAAATACGTATATTTCATGCATGTCCTTGTGAGGAATTTGTCTCCCACAAGCACACTTCCCCTTTCTAGTGGGGATGTATGTCTTAGCAATTAAGACAAAAAACCCAACAGGGTACATACATATCTGTAGCAATAGACTGAAGCAGTCGTCTGATCTGTAGTGGTTGCTTTAAATCGGTCTGAGATTTACCAATCTGCTTTCTGAACTGGCAAACAAGAGTCCAACGTTCACTGTGGCAGAAATTCTCTTGTCTGTTTATGGCTCTGACAGAGGATGTCACATGCACCCTCCTGGACCAAAGACTTTAGTATACTGGACTGATGTCGGTGCTGCAGCCAAGAACCTCCCTACTGTAATGAATACTGCAGCAAGAAAATAGGACAACTTGCTGAGAATGCAAGCTGTAAAATGGCACAACTGTGTATTCCCATACATTCATAATCCGACCGGCATTTCCCCAAGGTTCTACATTAGGCCCTCTACTACTAAATATTTTTTAACAACCTCCATCTTTCAATTCACCAAGGGTCGTTAGTTCAATATGAAGATGACTATATGCTCTTTTGACAATACAACTGCAGCGATTAACCCAAACTGCTTTTACTTCCATATAGACTTGGCTTCACAATAACCACCTCTCTAAATCCAAATGCCTTTGTATCACATAACCCTACCCATACTACTATTAACTCCCCAAATTCCTCTCTGATCACATGCTGGAGCTCTGATCCCCTGTAGGCTTGGTCATCTGAAAGGGTACTTTTAACTGTAGAATCTTATTTGATATATTCTTTTCTTACCAATGTATGACTGACATGGTCTTTTACCCATGTTCTATATCTTCTTTTACCTGGAGTGTTACTAATTTCTTGTTATATTACTATGCTCAGCATACATGATATAAACTGTTTTGTGTAATATGCTGGCTGTACTGTATTTGTACAACTTGATGTTGGAGCTTTTCTCCCCAGGCGTCCACTGAAAATGGACCTGGTCCAGTCGGAATTTCCCGGTTAACAAATGTAAATTAAAATAAATAAATAATAAATTAATTTCACCTTTAACGCTGTGCAACTATTTGCTTACTACTCACTAGCACCACACAGTGAAAAGTCTTAAACAAAACCTCTGCTATGACATCCTCTTATTTTCTGCTGCCTTGGGTATTCTTATGGCAGAATGAACCACAGCCTTGCAAACTGGTCATCACTGCTCGGCCCTTAATGATTTTAGTATTACAGGAGGCATGTTTAACAATTTTAGCTCCATTAATTATTTTCAGTACCCAGGCAGGTTGTGGTGCTACGATAGCGTTGTCACCTCACAGATAAGATGTTGCCCATTCGATTCACAGAGCGTCTTCTGTGTTGTGACATGCGTGAATGGGCGTTCCTTCGTTGAAGGTTGTGCGTTAGGCCCGGCAAGCCAGTATGTAAAATTCTACTGCCAATCATTAGCGGACCAGAGTTCCGCCGTGGCGACCCCTAACCGGGAAAAGCAGAAAGACACAAACAAACCCAGGCAGATTAACTAGTCCGGTCTAGACCACTTTTAGGCAAAGTTCATAACTGTACAACAGTTTAGCAGCAGTGATTAAAATAACAGAGTAATAAATCACACAAAAATGAAAGCCTACAAGTCAACAGCAGCATAGAATCTTAATGCAGTGCAACAATAGAAAATTCAGAACATTTCTTTAACCGTGTTCTAAACTATAGGAATCTGTCAACTTACAATAATGTGTCAGGAGGACCAATTATTAGCACTTCCCATCGATAAAGGTCATTGTCATCAATCAAACCCGCAGAAAACCCCTCCACTGGGTTTTTGTTCAATTCTGAAATGTAAAACAGTGATTAGATTCTCTACTAGAGCTTTTGTACTTCTGCATATTAACACTTCCAAATTTTACAGCCAGTGCTCCATTCAAGAAAATTAGAAGTTATGTACCTACCATAACGTTCCATGTTAGTTGTCTTATCTCGCCTTCTTTCTTGCTGGATGGGTTCGGAGCCAATCCTCGTCTCCGACTCGGCACTTGCTAAGCTCGAGAGCTAATTTTACCAGCTCGAGGCAACCCTATATCCCATGATGCAAGGCAGAGACTACCCAGATTTCATTTGGTAGCTAAAGAAATAGTAATATTTTCTTCCAACTGAAGAGGAGGAAGCAAAGTCACAATACTAAATAACATCATAATCCTCTAGAAAGGATCAACCTAATCTAGTGACACTAGAAGCTGAACAGATAGAAAAAGGAATAAAACCTCTTTATAGAAGATGCATAATCTTCTCGGTCTGACCAGGCTAGGGGGATGGAGGGCGGGACGCAAGAAAGGCGGCGAGAGAAGACCACTAACATGGAACGTTATGGTAGGTACATAACTTCTAAATGTTAAGTTGTCAATCTCACCTTCATTCTTGCTGGATGGGACCGCGTCCCTAGCACCTCTATCCTGGGTGGCTCAATGGAATAGACTCTTGAGAACGGTGAAACCAAAATTCGCTCTGTCTCTGGAGGCCAAGTCTAATTTGTAATGTGAAACAAAGGTATGAGGAGAGGCCCATGTGGCTTCTGCACAAATAGTGCCTATTGGAAGTCTAGCTTGAAAAGCTGTCAATGTAGCTAGAGCTCTGGTAGAATGGGCTTTTGGCTTAGAAATCAACTCTTTACCTCCGAGCTGATAAATGTAAGTGATCACATTAGACAGCCATCTAGATAAAGTTACCTTGGAAACTGGAAGGCCTTTCCTGTTCTCTGCATAGGATAGAAACAGTTGATCAGATTTCCTAAAAAGTTTAGTTTTGTCCAGATATCGGAGCTGGCGGTGAACATCAAGAATGTAACTTTTGTTCCGCTCTATCAGAATTCGGGAAAAACACTGGAAGATCAATGGATTGATTTAGGTTAGTCTGCGATGCCACTTTTGGTAAGAAAGACGGATTAGTCCTTAGAGATACCCTATCTTTGTGGAATGTGTAGCAAACAAACTTCGGACTCAACACGAATATAAAAATAAAATTCAAATGTTTATTTTGATAAAGCTTTCAGCATTTTCACGCTTCCTCAGACCATGAATGTACTGACAAAGCAGTATGTTCTTATATAATGGCATAAAGTACTTTAATTATTTAATAGCAATTAAGCATAATAAACAAATTGATGAACACAATTAAAAACCTTAGTTTAAAAGATACACTATAGTTTAAAGAAATACACTCCCTGGGAGTATAAATATTATAAAAACTTTCAGTTTACATATGTAATATGAAACCTAGCTTACTATAATTTCATATCAAATAGATTTCAAAAATATTATTTACATGTAGACTTTGGTTGCGCAGATAAAATGCAGAAAAATCAATTAATAAACAATTTATAAACAATTTATAAACAATTTATAAACAATTTACATATGACAGATGAAAATGTACTTAAATAATTAAATATAAATAAGACTAATAATGTATACATTTCATTTTTAATTTATACTTATATGGAACAAGTAAACAGATGAGCCCATCTAATAGGGTTTAAACATAGACTTATTAAACTATTTAAATAGATGTATAAGGAATGAGTCAACCTTATATAAGATATTATCTTCTACTATAATGTAATATTATATATTTTATGAAACTCTATATTTCCATCAAACCCTACCTTAACGCACAGAGATGAGTTTCATAAAATATATAATATTACATTATAGTAGAAGATAATATCTTGTATAAGGTTGACTCATTCCTTATACATCTATTTAAATAGTTTAATAAGTCTATGTTTAAACCCTATTAGATTGGCTCATCTGTTTACTTGTTCCATATAAGTATAAATTAAAAATGAAATGTATACATTATTAGTCTTATTTATATTTATTTAAGTACATTTTCATCTGTCATATGTAAATTGTTTATAAATTGTTTATTAATTCATTTTTTCTGCATTTTATCTGCACAACCAAAGTCTACATGTAAATAATATTTTTGAAATCTATTTGATATGAAATTATAGTAAGCTAGGTTTCATATTTCATATGTAAACTGAAAGTTTTTATAATATTTATACTCCCAGGGAGTGTATTTCTTTAAACTATAGTGTATCTTTTAAACTAAGGTTTTTAATTGTGTTCATCAATTTGTTTATTATGCTTAATTGCTATTAAATTATTAAAGTACTTTATGCCATTATATAAGAACATACTGCTTTGTCAGTACATTCATGGTCTGAGGAAGCGTACTGAAAGGTACGCGAAAGCGCTTACCAAAATAAACATTTGAATTTTATTTTTATATTCGTGTTGAGTCCGAAGTTTGTTTGCTACACATTCTTATTCGTTTAACCAAGGACTCTTTGTTGCAGTGGTCTATCGTTTTGCTTCATCTTTGTGGAATATTAAATAGGGAGGACGAATGTAGAGAGCATGAAGCTCAGATAACTCTCCTGGCAGAAGTAATGGCGACTAGAAAAAGTGTCTTCCAAGAAAGAAATTTCAAAGAACAGGCAGCTGCAGGTTCGAAAGGGGGAAGAATCAAGGATGTTAAAATTAAATTTAGATCCCACTGTGGTGGTGGGGGGGGGTCTCTAATCGGAGGTTTACGTAAAAAGATACCTCGAAGGAATGCCTTGCAAAGTTTATGTGACATAATGTTGTAGTCCAAAAGGCCTATATGAAAATTTGAAATGGCTGCCAGTTGAACTTTCACTGTGGAAGAAGAGGATCCTGAATGAAAAATCTCATCTAGGAAGTCCAATACCGAATGAATTGGAGCAGTATAGGGGTCTATGTTCCTAGCTTTTGCCCAGAAAGAGAAACGTCGCCATTTACTAGTGTAAATCTTTCTGGTAGAAGATTTTAGGGAAGCTACTATGATATCCCAGATGGGATTAGAAATCATAGGAAGTCTGGCTAAGGATGGAAGTGGAGCAACCAAGCAGTGAGGTTGAGAGAAGGTATGGATTGGTGCAGTTGACCCGACTGGTGGTCAGAAGATCTGGAACCGGGTGCAGATGCCATGGCTGTACCAAGAGATAACGATGTAGGAACGGAAACCATATCTGTCGAGGCCAATAAGGGGCAATGAGAATCAACTTGGCTCTCAAGGCGGTTGCTTTCTGAATTAGCTGAGGTATCAGTGGAAAGGGGGGAAATGCATAAAAAAGTCCCCGGGGCCAATCTTGGGTTAGAGTGTCTCTGGGGGGATGGCCTGGAAGAGGGAAGAGAGAGAACAAGTCTGGGCATTTGCTGTTTTGAGGTGTAGCGAAAAGGTCGCAGCAAGGAAGGCCCCACTTCTGAAAAACCTCTTCAGTCACCGATTGTTTGAAAGACCACTCGTGAGGCATGAGAATAGCTCTGCTCAATCTGTCCGCTATGATGTTGGATTTCCCAGGGATATGTGTTGCTATCAGAAACCGCTGAGAAGAGATGGCCCATTGCCAAAGTCTGAGAGCCTCTCGACACAGTGGATAGGACTTGGTTCCGCCCTGTTTGTTGATATACCACACTACGGACATATTGTCTGTTTGGATTGCAATAGTTCCCAGAGGAAGAGAGAGTTGTTGAGGGCTTGCAACATTAAAAAGCACCGCTCTCATCTCCAGGACATTTATGTGCAGATGGTATTCGAAAGGTTGCCAAGTGCCATGGACCATTCTGCCCTGATAATGTCCCCCCCACCCGATCAGGGAGGCATCCGATGTAACCGTGGCAACCGGGGCAGGAGGAACAAAAGGTCTGCCCTGATGGACTTGAGGGGACGATATCCACCAGGTCAGATGCCTTTTGCAAGTTGGAGTTACTATGATCTTGTGACGCATAGGAAGTTGTTGAAAAGACCATTGGGCGAACAGCATCCATTGTAGAAGACACATGTAAAAGCGGGCAAGGGGAAGAAGTGTTATGGCGGCCACCATAAGACCCAATACCTTCAGAGCAAATCTGGCCTGAATTCTGTTGCTGAGAAGAATCACCTGGACGTGTCTTTGAATGTCCAAGATCCTTTGGTCTGTTAACTTTGCTGAAAGTTGTACGGTGTCCAATTTTGCGCCTATAAAAGTAATAGATTGACAAGGCAGATTTTTCAAAATTTATAGAAATCCCTAGCCCTCTGCAAATGTGAATGGTGTAATCTCTGGCTTGGAGAAGTTGATGCCTGGTGGTGGCAGTGAGGAGCCAGTAGTCTAGATATGGAAACACCTGGAATCCTTGACGTCTCAGGCGAGCCGTAACCACTGCCATACATTTGGTGAACACTCTGGGGGCTGTAGTGAGTCCAAAGGGCAGGGCTTTGAATTGGAAGTGACTGGTCCCCAGCCGAAAGCGGAGAAATCTTCTGGAGGGTCTGTGAATTTTTATGTACGCATCCTGAAGATCTATCGAGCACATCCAATTGTCCTTGCCCAGAAAGGGTAGAATGGACTGAAGCGTGACCATCCGGAATCTTGATTTCTTTACAAACTTGTTTAGTTTGCTCAGATGTAATACTGGTCTCCAGTCCCATCTTTTTTGGAACTAAAAAGAACCTTGAGTAGATTCCGGATCCTATTTGGTCCACTGGGACTGGCTGGATGGCTCTTTTTACTAGCAGTTTTGATATTTCCAGTACTGCTAGTTCCCTTAGACTGGGTGGAACGTCTGGAAGGGTTCCTTTTGCTGAATTGGGGTTTGAATAAAGGGAATTTTGTAACCCTCAGATATAATAGACTGTACCCATTTGTCTTGAGAAAGGGAAAGCCAGGCTATTGGGTACAGCGATAATCCCTCCCCCCGAGTGCCTCCGAAGGCAGACAATCGGGCAACATCTCAGGGATGCTGGAAAGGTTTGTCAGAAAGAGGCTCTCTGCTACCCTGATTCTGCGGACCTCCTCTGCCCCTAGGGCGGCGTCTATTACTGTTACCCCCCCTTTGCGGACCTCCTCTGCCCCTAGGGCGGCGTCTATTACTGTTACCCCCCTCTGCCTCTGGGGGTAAACTGACTTTGTGCGTCAGGTGTGACTCCTTGAGATTTGCGGAACCACATTTTCCCTCCCTTCTGTCCTTTAGGGTAAGGTCTTGGAAGGGGTGGAGAAACGAACTCCTACAGCAGAAAGAGTCTTGCCATCTTGTTCGCATCTAGTCAAAGTGTCTTTCACTTGAGGTCCGAACAAGGTCAAACCATCAAAAGGGGAGTTTGTGAAGGACGCCTTGAAGGAGTCTGCAAAATTACAAAGCTGCATCCAGGACTGACGCCTGAAAGCCACTCCTGTGCCTGCGGCCCTACTCGCTCCATCGGCTGCATAAGAAATGAGCCGCATAGAGGAGTTAACAATGGAGTTAAGGATTCCTAGCTGTGAGCTAATCTTATCCTGAGACCCAGCAGCTGACGGATCCTGTAAAACTTCTTCCAACTCTTTAAGAACATCTCTTTGAAGGCAGATGAAGTGGCACAAGTAGTTCAGCGATCTCATGGCAAAAGTCGCTGAAGAAAAAATCCGCTTGCCGTACCTGTCCATAGTCCTAGAATCCTTGTTAGGAGGATGGACAGGTACTGAAGGATCAGCTAGTTCCTTCTTGGTGGCAGCAGCCACCACCATGGCATCAACTGGGACACGCTTTGTCAAATATTGTCTATCTGGTGGGGCCGTAATGAATTTTGAAGGCCTCCTAGGGATAGGTTCCACCGAATCCGGAGCCATCCACACCTTCCGAGCCACTACCTCCATAAGAGGGTCGAAAGGCGGAGACACCCAGGAGGTGGAGGGTCGAGATCCGAACGCCTCCAGGTATACTGACTCATCCTCGGAAGGATTAAGGGAGGGTCAGTTCCCCTCTACTTCAGGAGTTCAAGGATGTCTGAGAATGAGACATCCTCAGAGGAGGACCTTGGGGATCCCTCAGACTCATCCAGGTCAGTATCAGATGTAACTGACTCTGGGGAGTCTAGATGTTAACTCTTACATGTCCTCTTACGCGGAGGTTCACTTGACAGATCAGGAGAAGCCTCGGAAGAGTAAGATATTCCCAATGGGGAAACCTGAGGCGTTGGATCTCTGGGTCCGGGAGCAAGAGAGTGGGAAGAGACGTCAGCAGGCACTGTAGTGGGAGGAGCTGATGGAACTGTCCGTTGACTAAGCCCAGGGGCTAGTACACTCCTCATCACCTCGAAGGCTCCCCCGTCAGAGAGACCAGAAAGTTCCCGCTCCGAAGAGATAGGAACCCCAAGCCTCACCGAGAGGGAAGGCTCCGAGGCAGATGTCGGAGCTGAGCTCACCAACGCCGAAGCCCAGAGAGGGAGAACGGGGTCGGACAAGGGTCTGATGCCACTCGCCCCTTTGGAGACAACGAGAGAGACCAGACGCCCGGATCCCTCCAATGAAGGCCTCAAAGAGGAAATCGGAGCAGAGGATGATTGAGCCGAAAGGGGGGTGGTATCGGCTCCGAAGCTACAACGGTGACTGTTCCGAGGAGCTCCGGCTCAGAGCTCTGTAAGAGAGTCGGAGGAATGTTTGGTGGATGTGAAATCGCTACCGTCTGTTGAGACGGGCTATGGAGTATTTGGGCCAATGCCTGAGACTAACAGTCTACTCACCACTCTCTCGAGGTCGTGATCAGACAGCCTGGACGACAGAAGAACGGCTCCGATGGCTCCGCTCTGAGAGCAAGGGTGATCTCTGAGCCGAACATATCGACTCTAATGAAGGGGATCGAGATCTTTAGAGATCGATGGAGCCAACGGAGCCGAGGATACGTCGGCTCCAGCCGGAGCGGACACTGAATGTCTAGATTGGGCAGTATCTGCGCTGGATGGAGCCGATACTGTGACTATGGTGGAAGGATCGGCTCCGACCGGAGCCGATCTCGACCCTGGTGAAGGTAAACCAGAAGCAGACGGCTTGGAACTTTCAGCCGAAGGCTTAATAGGTTTCGAGGGCTTCCCCGGCGCCGACTTAGTCGGGGAGCTCTCGGGCTTTAATAAGCCCCTTAATATCAACTTATTTCTGCGCTCCTGCAGGACTCTTGGGTTGAAGGCATGACAGATAGCACAAGAGTCCTGCAGGTGCAGAGGTCCCAGGCAATAAACACAAGTGTGACCGTCTGTCAGACATCTTCTGACAGCACGAGTCACACTTCTTGAAGCCTGAGACCTTTGTGTCCTTCGACATAACTGTGTCGAGGAAACACAAGCTGTGAAACACAAAACACTAACACACACACACAAAAAACACCCAATCCAACAATTTAAACTAGACAGGGATAACAGTCATACACAAACAATCCCAGACAGGAAAAAATTTAGGAAGAGGAAGGCCTAAGGCCTAAGCTAGGGAAAGGGGATAAATAACTCGAAAAAAAGGGAACACTAACTGGAATATGGTTAAAGTAAGCGTTAAGGTTAACAAAAAACAACTATAGATATGAAAATTTAAAGGGGGTAGACTAAAGTCTTATATTTAGTAACTTGCCTGGAGCTGGTAAAAAAAGGCACCTCGTTAGCGAAGCGGCAAACGAGATCTGGGTAGTCTCCGCCTTGCATCATGGGATATAGGGTTGCCTCGAGCTGGTAAAATTAGCTCTCGAGCTTAGCAAGTGCAGAGTCGGAGCAGAGGATCGGCTCCGAACCCATCCAGCAAGAATGAAGGCAAGATTGACAACTTAACATCTAAGACTTGTTTTTTTCTGTTTCACTACACTACAGCTATCAGGCAGTACTTTAACAAGTACGATTTCAAGTCAAAAAAGCCCACATTCAAATGCATCTTACCACTGACTACTCGGCAACATCAAGTTCTTGAGCCATTACTAGTGCTGTTCTACAATGAACACCAAATTCAGCAGAGCAAAACAGTTGGTGCAGAAGAAATAAAGGGCAATTTCACACTGTTTCAGTACTACTAGAGAGTTTATTTTACAATCTGCAAACAGACTCATGGCAGAACTCCCAAATTAAAATACAAAGCACTGAAAACCACCCAACACCTCAACATAGCAGATATGCAAGCCTATGCCTCTAGGTAGGCACGTATCAATTTTTGCTATAAAATTTGTTTACTAGAATACTACTTCTAGGCATAGGCATTAATTTCTGCTAGCATTTATTTACCAAGTACATATTGGCAAATAAAATGTTGCCCTTTCCAGAGGAGGCCTGTGAAGAAGTTCCATACAATATAGTGCTACAAAAAAGATTGAGAATGTCTTGAATATGAGAGTGGAAGACATTTAAAGTGTTAAAGAAAATTACACAAAGTACAAGAAACAAGTATGGAGAAGAAATCCATACTGGTGACTTCCCTCAATGTCAAACCCAATTAGTTGAATAGTAATCCTGGGCTACTCTGAGGTTCCAGGACAAAAATTGTTGTAGAAAGCATGTATGGGAAGAGGAAGTTTTTTTAAGAGAGTAATGGGTAAACAGTGTTGTTGATAAAATTAACAGTAGTGTTTACGGACATGTATTACTGAGCTGAGGCTATCTCAAGGTTTGAGCGGAGAGAAACGTTAACAGTAGAAAGCAAACATTGCTGTTACTAGACAATGAGCAGGCAACTGACTTATGAAGGGAGGAAGTAAAACATAGCGTCAAGAAAGGAAAATCACAGCCTGGTACCAAAGGAACCCCGTCCTTACAGGATTGCTGATAATGCAGGTTTGACCAAGTCTGGGGATAAAAATGATGCCTAGGGATAATGGAACTATGCAGTTTGATAGCTCTCCCATCTATTCTGAGAACTTGCCATGGCAGAATCTGTGCACTCTCTCCATAGGAAGATCAGGAGTACTCCCCTTGCAACAGAAGAAAGTTTGTTATGCATGAAAAGATGACCACTTTAAGTACTGCATACAGCAGTCAAAGCTAAGTGCAGAAAGATTGTATTAATGACTTTACTGAAAAATTGCAAAAGAATTTCTCCCTGAAATGAAGGGCAGCAGCTAACAGCCAGTTACAGCACTAAGATTTTAATTACAGAGTAGGTTAGCAACACACCAGTTCTCAACCTCTGGAAGGACAGCATTATCAAAAGGCAAACAAACTCATACTTGTTCCAAGGGTGTGCTAGACCACCACCTGTAATGAAAACCACCTGAGCTAGGCTCTATGTAATGGCTTCTCTTGCCCTATTTACTTGCTCTGCATCATGCAAACAGGAATTCTCCTGGTTAACTTGCACTGTACTGCTCCCTCAGCCAGTACTTGCATAGACTCTGCCACCCTCTCTGCTAAAACATTTTCCCTCCCTTTGCTCAAGTCCATCCCTCCTGGTTCCACAGATTCTCCAATTGCTCCCAACCCCAGAGTCCAAGACTAATTGCCCCAGGTTGGGGCACCTAAAAAGGAAGGAAAAATGAGCAGAAAAGCAAGACTGACTGTACATCTTCTGGTGGAAGCCATCACAAGCAGGGAATAGCAAGTGAAAGCAACGTAGTGCCCAAGTGCAGTCAGAAGCATTACATGCTGTCATGAAGCATGTCATTCCTCCCAGGCAGCAACCTTCTACATGCATCCCCTGTAGACAACCAGAGTGAAGAGTGGTTTATAGACTTCCCTACCCAAGGTCCTAGGGCAACCACATCTCCTTATGCCATACATAAAGGTTACCATGCATCCCCAGCCCAGGACCTTATGAATGGTATACCTCAAGCTTGCACCCCACACAAGACAGCTCCAGACCTGGAAAAAGAATCTAAACTTGTAGTGCTTTGTAAACAGTGGAATAGTTGCTACGTCTATTACTTGGAGTCAACTCCTTACCAGTATGCCATTGAAGAATCTAAGGCCCTTGAGCAATGTGCCATTTCACCAAGGGAAATTTATCACAGGCAGTGAGCTTAACAAAAATCACAACTGCATATGAAAGCCACCTGGAAATATTCTGTTTATAGACACTGGACAACCTCTCAATCATAGAATAGGAAACTGGCTCCGATTCTACATGAACTCTGAACACCCTTTGACATGAAAGACTGTTTGCGCATTTAGTGGGCCTCTCTAAAATACCAGACAGGGTTCTCCCACCATGAGAGCTTGCAACTCATACTCTTCTTGCAGATGTGAAAGCAGCAAGAGTAGTTTTACAGCCAGACAAGCAGCTATAAAAGGTGACAGTTTTGCCAACACAAATTTAGACGCCAAGGGGGAACAACCTGTTCAAGAGGAGGTAAACTTCTTTTAGAAAAACTGTTACACCCGAGAGGAAAGAATGAGATAAATGGACAGACATGCACGAGATAAATGGACAGACATGCACGAGATAAATGGACAGACATGCACGAGATAAATGGACAGACATGCACGAGATAAATGGACAGACATGCACGAGATAAATGGACAGACATGCACGAGATAAATGGACAGACATGCGAGATAAATGGACAGACATGCACGAGATAAATGGACAGACATGCACGAGATAAATGGACAGACATGCACGAGATAAATGGACAGACATGCACGAGATAAATGGACAGACATGCACGAGATAAATGGACAGACATGCACGAGATAAATGGACAGACATGCACGAGATAAATGGACAGACATGCACGAGATAAATGGACAGACATGCACGAGATAAATGGACAGACATGCACAAGATAAATGGACAGACATGCACAAGATAAATGGACAGACATGCTGAAATGATCACAACATGATCCTTTACAGGAATAACAAAGACCAGAGGATAGTTTAATCACATATTTGAGCACCAGTTGTATAAAGCCTGCAAAAGGTTCCTGGTGACTGGCTAGGTACCAACTAAAAACCTTTTCCCACTTGCTGATATTGTTTAATAGCAGACTTTTTTTGCTTCCTTTAATATCTGCTGCAAGTCCTCATGAAAGAGATGCTAAAAAGGTATCAAAACTTCAATCACCCAGGCAGTCTGTTTAAGTTTCTGATAAAGGCAAATCTCCCCTGGTCTTAGAAGACCAAGTCTGTGAAGAAGCTTGTGGTAATTGCTACTGGCCAATTCCATACGAACAGGGAACAAATTCTGCTGGAGTCAGAAGGACGTTGCAGTGTAATCTGGAAATGCTCTGGTGAGAGCATCAGTTTTCCAGGCCCATGTAAAGAGTACTGGAACAATTTTAGTAGTCTATATTGATAGAATAGAAACAGCTGTACCCGAGTAGTTCCCCACATGTAAATCAGTTTTTGGAAGACCTCTCCATTGAGCTTTAACTTGAGGGTCTGCCCATAACATACTTGTCTGCCAGGGTCTGCCCAAAACATACTGGTCTGCCACTGTTCTGGTCTGCCACTGTTCTGCTCTTAAGTACACAAGATGTCTGGAGAGTTGAGTGCTGAAAAGTCAACTTCCAAGGTATTATTGCCAACGAGGGTACAACCCAATATTTCTCATTTGTACCACAGTACTGTGGTGGTGTCAAACTGATTTGTAGAGGACCTGGGACCCAAAGATGATACAGACTGACATGAATCATAGCCAACATGTCTAGGATACTGATGTGCACTGAAATGTCTAAACTATCCCAGTCCTTGTACTTTCACTCCCTTAGAAACTGCTCCTCAAACAAAATCTGAACAATCTGTTAGAGATTGCGTTGGGAGGAAAAGAGGGCAACCTCAACTACAAGCAATCTGATCCCTCCATCAATGCAATTCTGATTTTATAATGCCAGAGAATGGAATTTGAAACTCCAGATTAAGTTGGATCCACATTCTTGAGATACCAGTGAATTACTCTGAATCAGACAAGCCAGAAAGCCTAGTATCCCGAGAAATTTTCTAGCAGTATATTGAGACAGATGAGAAGTTCAGAAAAATTTCCAGGAAAAAAAAAATTCTAGGAAAGCCTTTTGCACCACACTATCAAGGAAACCTACCAACACAAACACATGCAATGGAGTGAACATTTTTTCCCTGTGTCTGGAATCCCAGACTGTTAGGAAAGAAACCTTTGCTAAATATTCTCAACAGCTGGGAAAAAAACTCTACACAAATAGGTTCATAGGTAGGTACTACGCTATTGGCCCTAGGGCCTATACAAGGCTAGCCCAAAAAGGAACCCTGGCTTTCGCCACCCAAGTAAATTACTTTCCTGTGTCCCTGTGTAGCAGAGCCACAGGGGTGATTCCCGGGGTGAATTTCCTATTTCCCATCCAATCAAGATTTTTCTTGAGGAGTGCTAATGGAGGAGCTTTGTTTGGTATAAATAGGCAGTTTGTTACACAGTATGGGAAGTCTCTGTGACAGGAATCCATCCCTCCAGCATGTTCTGTTCACGATGGTGACAAGGTTTAGGTCCTTAGTGTGTAGCTCGGAGGGATCGGGATTTCTTTAAGTGGAGCATGTCCAACAGCTCTGGGTTTGACATAGCTTTGTATGTTAGGCAGAGATCGCCTCTGGGTAGGCGATATGCGATGCAGTAAACTTGGAGTTTGCGATAGTCTGCTTAAGGCATCTCTGAGGCCGGTAATGCTTTGTGAAGCATTTGTGGCCTTTACAGTTGTAGATGTCTTGTGAGGTACATACCAAAAAGGACGTTTTACTCTACAATGAGTCTAACGAGTGACAAGTAGAGGAGAATAAGGACCTCTTTTTCCTGGATGAGAAATCTTTTGTGATGGTGTGCCACGTACAAGGATTTCCAGACTACTGTGGCGATGTGATCAAAGGAGAGACTACTGTCCACCAGTGTCCCAAGGTCTCTTACCACACTTTCGGTGTTAAGTAGACCACCTATGTGGTAACTCATGGGTACAGAGTTTTTACCAAAGAGGATGACTATGCACTTTTTGGCATGGAGTTTGAGGTCATGGCTTTGACACCAGGCATTTATCTCGGTGAATCCCTTTTGTAGGATGTCCACATCGGAGTTTCGATTATGGCTCCTAGTTTGCAGTCATCTGCGAACTTCATTAGCCAAAGACCATCTGTGTATTAAACTATACTTCAGAAAAGTAGATAGCAAACAGGAGAGGACCCAGGACTGAACCCTGTGGTACTCCCACTTGCCTGAAGTCGGATTTGGAGTCTACTACTTTCACAGTATGGGTTCTTTCAGCGAGCCAGTTGGCAACCTATCTTGTGACATAGGGATTTATACCTAGTTTAGTGAGTTTATCTGTAATCAAAAGCACCAAAGGCTTAGCAGATTACTTGAAACAAACAATTTATTGAGTTAGCGCTTTCGGAAACAAACTGTTTTTCCTTCTTCAGACAAGGTACTACCATTTTGCAGAGCTTATAAATAACACATACAATGCCAATTAACTGATTGTTAAAACTAACTGAATAGTTTTAAAGTGACAGATACAATTCAGTACTACTAATCTGCTAAGCCTTTGGTGCTTTTGATTCTTAGTTTGTGTGTTTGCCTTTTTGTGGAGTTTATCTGTAATCCCAGAGTGGGGGATGGTGTCAAAATCCATGGCGAGATCAAAACCTTATCTACGGCTTTGGTGACTGCTTCAAAGCCCATGAGGTTTATGAGACACGATCTGCCTTTTACAAACCTGAACTGGATGGGGTCCAGAGTTGTGAGATTACCAATGTCCGTTTATAAGTTCCATGATTATGCATTCCATGACCTTGCAGACCAGGCTCATTAGGCTAATGGGGCAGTAGCTCCCAGGGTCCGTGGTGGCACCCCTTTGTGGAGTGGGATAAGTCGCTGTGTGCCATTCAGTGGGCACAAAGTGAGATTAGGCTAGGATTGAACATGGTGCTTATGTGGGGTGCCAGCTCATTCTGTAGTTCATGTAGAATGCATCCTGGATGTTGTCAGGTCCCATGGATGCTGTGTTCTTGGCTTTGAAGATTGTGATTTTTACCTGTACAACTATGATTACAGGAACTTTGCATTCTTCTGGTATACAGATGGGTCTTTTAGGTGGTGGTGGTGGGGGGGGGGGGTTAAGTTAGCACTGAACCCATCTGCCAGGATGTTGGCAATATCAGTTGGTTCTGTATATTTAGTGCCATTGTGCTGTAACTGAAAGCAGATCTGAGTGTTGCCACGGAGATTCTTGACATAGCTATAGAATGCTTTGTGGTTGCCTTTAGAATCAGTGGCGATATTGTTTTTGTAACTAGCTTTGGAGGATTTTATGAGGGATCTCAGCTTCTTACTCAGGCTGACCAGGGAGTTCCTCCAATCATGGGATTTCACTTTTTTGCAGCAGTTTCTTTCTTCTGCTCTAGAGTTTGTTTATGGCAGGGGCCCACTAGATTGTTTTCCTTTTTTTTTTTTTTTTGGAGGATAGCACGATCCATGCACTCTTGTAATTGCTTATAAAGTGCATGTGTGTAGAATTCAGCAGTCGTACCGCTATCATCTGTCAGCATGGGTGCTGTGAAGTTTGCCACTTCTCTGTCTTAAGAAGCAAGAAGTTGGCTTTGGAGAAAATTTTTTTACAGTAGTTTCCCTAATGGGGGTGGGGGCAGGATATGGATGTCTAGGGTGATTAGCTTGTGGTCGGATCTGACCAGTAAGTTGTAGCAGGACAAATGCAGATACCCAATAATCTACAGTGAGCTACCACTAGGGCTAGACTTAATAAAAAACTTGGTGCTGTGGGACTGCCCCAAGAGATACTGTAGAGATTATGTGACCTAGACCATACAATCTTTGATGGCTTTTGAAATGGTTTGCTCTGGGAAGGACAGCAAGATCTGACATCTAAGGTTACTGCAACACTGAATTGAAACCAGAGTCAATACTCTGAAGGATAAACAAAGTACAGTTGTGTACACCTACCATAAACGTAGATTTTCGAGTGTCTTCACTGTTGCAGTCATAACTGTAGGGTGATCCTGCCGGCAGGCAGCCCGAGGTCGGCCAGAATCCCAAAGTCTGGGTCCGGCGGCGGCTGTACCAGCAAGCACCCTGACGTCAGAACTCAGGGATATAAAGCTGACAGCCGACGCAATCTTCTCCAGTCTTTCTTTCCCTAGATGTCAGAAGTCCACCAAAATAACCAAAAGGTGTCCAAAAAGGAAACAAATACACCACAAAAGAAGAGGAAGATAAGAGGGGATTGGTGGGAGGGAAACACCGACTGCAACAGTGAAGACACTAACATCTACATTTATGGTAGGTATACACAACTGTACTATGTTCTTCGCGTTTCACTGTTGCAGTCATAACTGTAGGGTGGAATCCCAAAGCTGTGATGGAGGAGGTTATGCAGAAGGGGCAGCTAGAAGACCCTGCAAGACAGCAGAGGCAAAACCTGCCCTAGACTTAGAATACAAAGGGAGACTGTAGTGCTTAGAGAAAGTATGTACTGAACTCCAAGTGGCAGCTTCCAAAATGTCCTTGGTAGGAACTCCTCTGAGAAAAGCTGCTGAAGTGGCAGCTGCTCTAGTAGAATGACTTCTAACAGTACCTGGAATTTGTTTCCCCAAAGTGAGAGTAATAAAACCTTATCCCATGAGCAATCCATTTGGAAATAGTTTGTTTAGAGATAGCTTTGCCTAGAGAACTAGAGGCATAAGAGATAAGCAACTGATCAGATTTTCTGAAATCTTTAGTTCTATCCAGGTAAAACCTTAGTTGTCTGTGCAAGTCCAATGAATGCAAAATCCTTTCCCCTTTGTTTTGAGGATTTGGAAAGAAAGTAGGAAGGTGAATAGTCTGATTTAAAGCCACTTTAGAAATCACCTGAGGCATAAATGTAGGATTGGTCCTCAAGGCAACTCTGTCTTGGTGGAAAATAAGGTATGGTTCCACAGCCATGAGAGCTTGCAACTCAGAAACCCTTCTGGCAGAAGTCAAAGCTAATAAAATAGCTGTCTTCCAGGAAAGGAACTTGATATCCGAAGCAGCCGCAGGCTCAAAGGGGGATAAAGTTAGTTTTTCCAAAACATAATTAAGATCCCAAGCAGGAACAGGAGCAGTTCTGGGAGGTCTTAAATTCTTAGCCCCTCTCAAGAATTCTCACCAGCTGGTGAGAAAAAATGGGGGGGGGGGGGAGATCAGTGTTGTACTGAGCAGAGATAGCGGAAGCATGGATTTTAATGGAAGAAAAGGAGAGGCCTTTAAGAAAAAGGTCTGAGAGGTAAAGTAGAATGGAAGCAATGTCAGGCAAAAGAGGATTAGAACCTTGGTCCCGCATCCAAATACAAAATCTTTTCCATTTAGAAGCATAGGATTTTCTAGTGCTAGGGCGCCTAGCTTCTAAGAGAACATCCAAAACTTGTTTGGGAAAAGCAGAAGGAATCAAAGGCCCTTGTAAAGCCAAGCTGCCAGGCAAAGAGTCTTGATTTGAGAGTGAAACATCTGACCCTGATGCTGGGACAGAAGTGAAGGAAACAGAGGCAGAATCCATGGAGGTTCCAAGAATAGGTGTCTTAAAGTTGGATACCAAAACTTCCGAGGCCAATTTGGAGCTATCAGAATGAAAATCTTGGGTTTGTCTTGTTTTATTTTATTTTCAGTAACACCCGAGGCAGAAGAGGCAGAAGAGGGAAGGCATATCCCAAAAGATTCCTCCAGCTGAAAGACAGGGCATCCACTTTCCAAGCTGCTTTGTGGAAGGACCTGGTGCAAAAGAGAGGCAGCTGATGGTTGAGATGAGATGCAAACAGATCTATCTGAGGGACTCCCCAAACTGCTATAATCCTGCTGAATATGTTGGGGTCCAGCATCCATTCGTGAGGATCCAAAAGATTTCTGCTTAGGCCGTCTGCCAAGAGATTCTGTTTTCCTGGAATGAACTGAGCTTGAAGATGCAGATTTAGATTTAGAGCTGTGTCCCATAGACTCATGGCTAGTCTGCAAAGGGGGTAGGAGTGAGAGCCCCCTTGCTGGTTTATGTACCACATGACTGTGGTATTGTCTGTGCGAATCAGAAGATGGCCTGGTTGCAAAAGACTCTGGAAGGCTAGAAGAGCATTTTGGACTGCCAACATTTCCTTCAAGTTGATGTGCCAGGTAAGATGCTTCTTTGTCCAGTAGCCCTGCTGGCAATCGTTTAGGTAATGAGCTCCCCAAGCATAATCCGAGGCGTCTGTGGTTATGATCTGAGCAGGATGAGGTAGACGAAAAGATTCCCTTCGTTTGAAGCACAAGCCCTGGGCCACCAAAGGAACTCCTTTTGGAGGCAGGGAATCAGAGGTATCAGTTTCCAGGCTGTGGTAATGCTGAGACCATACACTCTTTAGGTACCATTGAAGTTTTCTCATATGAAGCCTTGCATTTGGAATCAACAGGATGCAAGAAGCCATGTAGCCCAAAGCCTGCAGGAATTTCCTTGCAGTGAGCTGAGTTAAAGTAGCCAAGGTCTTGAAAATTGATGACAGCTGTACCTTTTTCTGGAGTAAGGAAGGCCCTTTGTAAGCTTGTGTTTAGAAGAGCTCCCAAAAAGATCATTTGTTGAGAGGGGATCAAATGTGATTTTTTTGTGTTCACTGAGAATCCCAGTATTAGGAGAAGACTCTGAACAAACTGCAGATGTTGAAGTAAAAGATCCTTGCTGTCTGCCTGAATAAGGCAGTCGTCTAGGTAGGGGTAAATTTGAATTCCTTGGAGTCTGCAATAAGCTACTACTGGAGCCAGACACTTGGTAAAGACTCTGGGCGCAGTAGATAAGCCAAAGGGCAGTACAGAGAATTGAAAGTGCCTCGAACCTGCCTTGAATCTGAGGTATTTTCTGTGTTCCTGTCTGATGGAAATAGGCTTCCTTCAAGTCCAATGTCACCATCCAAGCATCCTGGGAGAGCATGGGAAGAAGTTGTTGCAGAGTAAGCATCTTGAACTTTGGAATCTCCAGAAAGGTATTTAACACAGAGGTCCAGAATAGGTCTCCATGAGCTTTGTTTCCTTGGGACCAGAAAAAGTCTGGAGTAAAAACCTTTTCCCATCTCTGGAAGGGGAACAGGTTCTATGGCTTTCATGGCCAATAAGGCGTCCACTTGATTTAAGGCCTCTGACCATTGATGTTTTGGCAGATCCGGCCAGCCCGAAGACCTTGGCAGAGTATGAAAGTGGAATCTGTAGCCTCTTAAAAACACGTCTAAAACCCATTTGTCCTGGGTAATACGAGTCCAATTTTGGTAGAAAAGAGAAAGTTTTCCTCCAATAGGGGCTTCCAGGCAAGGAGGACCTGTAGCCCAACGGAGAGAGTCATTGGGTCTGCTTCTTTTGAGATTGAGGTCTGTCTTCTCCCCTTCAAGGTGAAGAAGCAGTCCATTGTCTGGACCTTAAGAGGCCTGAGCCTGCCCCTGACCTCTGGAGCGTCTATATCTTCCCCTTTGAGGCCTGTCAGACATGGGAAAACACCAATTTTTGGAGGGCCAATTTCTAGAAAATCTAGGAGGCTGAACTTGTAAAAAATCTTTAACAGTCTGCATATTTTGCTTTTTCTTCCATCTTTTTAATAACCTCCTCAGCCTTGGATCCAAATAAAACATCATGCTGAACAGGGGCATCTAACAGCTTAGCCTTAACCTGTTCTGGTAAATTCTGCTCACAAAGCCAAGCATGTCTCCTGATAATAGTACCAGAGGCAGCAGCCCTGCAAGAATCTTCTAAGGCATCAAAACCACAATGTAAACTATGTTTGCTAACTTGTTCAGTTGCATGCAATACATCCTGTAATTCCTTGTCCTCTGCACATGCGGGAAAGGTAGAGAGCTTTTGCTTTAAAACAGACAAAAGAAATTGCTGATACTTGAACATGTGAAACTGGCAATTTAAAGCTCTAATAGAAAGGGTAGCAGAAGTGTAAACATTCTTGCCCCACCTGTCCAAGGCAAGAGAATCCTTTTTAGAAGAAGCGGCCTTAGCAGCCCTAGAACCCAGAGAAATAGTTTCAGGATCAGCAGAAGGGTTCTTAAATAAGAAATGATGGGAGTCAGGGACTCTGTAAAATCTATCAGGCTTAGAAGGAGCAGGCGGCAAGGAATCAGGATTTAGGTTAGCTTCAGAAAAAGCATCATCCACAATATCAAGTACAGGAGGAATAGCCAAAGGTCTTTGTTGAGGGAGAAGGAGAAATTCCCCAAGTCTCTTCTTGGAAGCAGAGTAATCCTGACTTTCCCAATGAAAATGCTCCCTCATCTCATGTAAGGTTTCCCCAAAAGAGAAATCTTCAGGGGGAGAAGCAGAGGGAATAGAATCCTCTGCATCGGAATCCTCATAAGGAGAAAAAGAATAATCCTG
The DNA here is from genome assembly GCF_019279795.1 of Protopterus annectens. Taxonomy (NCBI): domain Eukaryota; kingdom Metazoa; phylum Chordata; order Ceratodontiformes; family Protopteridae; genus Protopterus; species Protopterus annectens. Next base: position 544,621,012 of record NC_056747.1, on the reverse strand, counting down.
GTCAGAGGAAGAGACAGAAGACACAGAAGCCTGATCAGAAGAATCATAAGGAATATCCTGTCTAGGCCTTTTTTCTGGAGGAGGGTGAGAACCCCTAATCATTATAAGTAAATCTTCAGCCATCCGAAGTAATTGCTTCTGGGACTTGGGAGCTGTATCCGAGGAAGCTTGTGAAGAAACCCTTGGTTTAACAGGAGTCTTTGACTTTGCCTTTGTCTTTGTAGAAATAGTGATATTAGAAGGCCTGAAAACTCCCTCAGAAGCCGGTACCTGCACAGCGGTTCCGGACCCATCTGAAGGAGCGACGTCCGAAGGTCCTGCAGCAGTTAAAATACTAGGCCTAGAAGGCTCCCCTGGGAGTCCGTGTCGGCCATCTGTTCCGAAGTGGCGGACGACAGGGGCTGCAAAAGCGCCTCACTGACGACCGCCGAACCCAAAGCTGGCTCCGGCTGCAAAATACCATGTTTGGACCTCAGAGGCCTATCCTTGTCTTTGCATTTCTTTTGAATTCCAGTTGTCGGTAAAGAATCAGACGACATCCTATAATTGAATCTTCTACCAAAATAATTCCAGGCCCAATTGTACCTACGCTTGATAGTGCGAGAATTAAACCTGGCACAGAACAGACAGCAAGAAACGTCGTGGTCAGGGCCCAAGCAAGGTAGACAGTAAGAGTGGAAATCTTTGAGGTATTTGTTTCCCCACACGATATACAATTAACTTTTTCTGACATCGGAGGAGCAAGAAAAAAAGATTCCCCAACGGGGTACTTAGCTTGAGAAGAGAAGTAGAAAACTTCGGACCGAAGACAATCAAAGCACGTTGTCTGAAAACGCCAACCAAATACTTGCGAGCTGCTTTCCACCGCACGGCAAGAAAGACTGGAGAAGATGGCGTCGGCTGTCAGCTTTATATCCCTGCGTTCTGACGTCAGGGTGCTTGCTGGTACAGCCGACGCCGGACCCAGACTTTGGGATTCTGGCCGACCTCGGGCTGCCTGCCGGCAGGATCACCCTACAGTTATGACTGCAGCAGTGAAACACGAAGAACATCTTTGGTCTTTGTTTACTGGGAAACATGTATGCATGTTCTCTCCATCTCTGGAGACAACAACCGAGACAACAACCGAGACAACAACCGAGACAACAACCGAGACAACAACCGAGACAACAACCGAGACAACAACCGAGACAACAACCGAGACAACAACCGAGACAACAACCGAGACAACAACCGAGACAACAACCGAGACAACAACCGAGACAACAACCGAGACAACAACCGAGACAACAACCGAGACAACAACCGAGACAACAACCGAGACAACAACCGGCTGCATTTCGTGATAATACAGATATGTTTATTTAGGTTACAAGGAGTACTAAACATGTTGGTATGTGGTCAATTAAGCCGAGGCACATCCTCCTTTTGTCTGCCTGGTTTGTTTGTAAGAAAAACTAATCTAATGTTAAATGCCTCCAACTTGATTCTAGTAGGTGTCGTTATCAGTTGTCTGAACTTGTATAAGTTTATGGTTTCAGTGGGGGTAGTGGAATTTATGAGTTGCCAATCTATAGTTTCACGATTAATTTGTTGGGCTATTCGATGCAGGATTCTTTGAGCAGTATCAAAGTTATTTCCTAGTAGTATATACAATGCTGTTAAAAATACAGTTTGCCTATTGTTGATATTTAGGAGTGTTATTAGTACAGTAAACTCAGTTGGCAGGAAGTCAAACAACCAAAAAAAAAAAAAAACAGTACAGTATGATTCACTTTTTCATGTGTTGCACTTTGTTTACCCCCCCCCCACAGAAACATACATTAAGTTTTTAGTTTTATAAAGATAAATTCCCTCTCCAATGAGAGAATAAGTCAAACTAAACTCAAGTCACTAAAACATCACTCACTCCATACTCAGTTTGCTTGATTACACACACTTCACAGATCTCTCACACAGTCGCTTCTGTTTTCATACATGAATTCAGACCCCCTCTATTCAAGTCATTCAATTCCAGTCCACTCAGCATTCCATTTAAAACCATTCTGCATGCCATACTTTCTAGTGAAAAGTTTAAATTATTCCAGCCAGGCCTTTAATTACTGTATTTCAATATTAAAATAAAATCAATACAGTGTTTATGGTATAGTAAAGGATACAGTATGTCAGATCTATTTTAACAACTGAAGTAACCATAAACTACATTTGTCCAGCATCTACCAATCCCCATGGGTACCAGTTAACTGAGCGTTTACTGTAGTTCAGCATTGTTAAAGTTTGGGTATTCCCTGTGGAAGTAAGGCAATGGTTAGGGAATTTTTATAGACTGCTACACCATTTGCACACTTGCTCCATCATGCCTGAGGATATTGTATCCTGGGGAAGGGGGCTATCTCATCCTTTATTTCCTTTTTTTAACCAGGTTTCAGTAGTATTAACTACATCAGGAGTTCATGTGGCAAGATAAGCATATTTGCATGGATTTTATTGCACATACTTGGGTTAATATTTAGTAAGGAGAGTTTGGATTTTTATTTTTATTTTTTGCAGAGATGCATTATGTGAATTATTTATTTTGGGGTTGAAACTGGTTTTAATAACAGTAGGACCAGGGTTGGGGTGACCATCTCCACTTTTTTTTAACTTGATATTTTACAGAAGGAAGAGTGTGGCCATTTATACTTTGGCCTTTGATATTTGCTCATAAATTGTGATGCTTAATTTTAAGCTATTTATAGAAAAAAATAAGTCAGATGTGGGTCAGAGATAGGGTGTTATGGAGACAGGCCGAGTAGAAGTTCTTTTTGAGGACTGGTTGAACTGCTAAGTACTTGAAGGTGGATTTGATAATTGGTGATAAAAGTTAGTAGAGCGAGGAGAAATAGTAAAATAATCTCAGAGGCATATTTCACTTGGGTTTTGTCTGTTGTAAATTGGGATAAAAATGTTAGGAGGGTAATGGTCTGGTTGTAGAGATGTAATTTGATAGTTATAGGAGGCAAGTATTAACCTAATTTGAGACGGTCTTGGGAGGTAAACAAAAGTTTTCCTACTGAAGGGAACGGATGTTATTGGTTATAAGATTATGTGGGTGGTACCAAGTATGAATGTACAGTAAAAGTGTTGGGGGAGATTTGGGAGTGGGGTAGAGGAGCAGAGAGCCCAAGTGCTAGTAAGAGCAAACGAGGTGGGTTGAAAACTTTGAGAGAGAAAAAAAGACTCAATGAATGTAAACAGCCACAAATCTATAGTATAAATAAAAGTAACAATGCAGTTTAAAAGGCTTCTGTGCTAGTAGAGGAATGTCTGCTTTTTCTAGGACACAGTTTTAGTAATACACTTAGTCCAATATCACCTTGACCTGACTAATGGCGATAACACAAAAAGCTGTACTTGACTTTTTGAATTGTGTAATACAAGCATGTTTTTATGGCCTTGGAAATGCAAAGTACAAATGACTACCTCAACCCCCCACAGACCAAAGCTGAGAAAAGACGAGCAACAGTTCAGCTCTGGAAAAATACTGGCTGAACTTATTTTATTTATTTTACATTTGTTAACCGGGCTGGTCTATCTGGATACATATCCGTTTTCAGTAGAGGCCCGAGGAGAAAAGCTCCAATACACAATAGAAGTACACATTTAAATTGCAAGATTCAAAGTATTGTTACAACAAGAGAATACAGCTTACATATGCAGGAATGAAAATTTACATAGATGTTATATAAGACTAAAGGACAGACAGGAAATTATACACAAAACATTGATTTCGTTAAAGATACTGAAAAATAGACTGAAATCAGAGATTTTCCTTATTACTAAAAGGAAAGAGAAATTTTAGAGATCTGCATTAGGGAAATGGGCTAGGGAAGTGGAGCTAGAAGTCTTGAGATATGTAGTTAGTCAGGTTCTCGACATGGGCATGTCCATTGTGTGGAGAGATATTCTTTAAGTTTAGCTTTGAAATGATTGAGCGAAGAAGTAAGTCTAAGGTTGTTTGGCAGGAGTTCCACTGCTTGCCAATGGAATTTGCATAAAGGGCATCCCCACCTGAGTTTTTTGCTTTAATGGTTAGGATCTGGATGCTGTTTGATGATCGGAGACTGTTGAGGTTACTATATGGAGTTAGAATTTTGCACAGTGAGGGAGTTCTATCAGGATGGTTGATTATTTTATAAGCTTCGGCGAGTTGGCTAAGTTTGAGGAGATCTGGCAGTTCCAACCAGCCAAGTCTTCGCAGATTAAGGCAATGATGGGTTCGATAAGGGGAACCTGTAATAAATCTGGCAATGTGGTTATAGGCAAGAGAGAGCATGTTAAGTTCACGTTTATTGAGAAAAGAGAGGATCGGGGAAGCATAGAGGAGGGAAGAGAGGAGATGGGTGCGAGCAATAGTTAATTTGGTAGTGGGAGTTAGGAAGTTTTTAATTCTGTACATAGATCCTAGTTTTTTGTTAACAGACTTTATTGTTTGGGTAATGTGTATGTCAAATTTTAGCTTATGATCAATAGTGACACCTAGCAGTTTGGTACTGGTGACAGAGGTTATGAGGGTCCCATTATTGGATTTAATATGAAAGGTTATGTTGTTAGTGTTTGGGAGTTCTTTACCTAGAGGTGAGAAGACGTTGGGGAAGAAAAGTAATAGTTTGGTTTTAGCTGGGTTAAGTAGAAGTTTTAAGTCAGTGAACCATTTTTCAACTAGTGAAAAACAATGTTGTGTGGTCAGTTGGAGATTCGAGAGGGAGACGTCGGAGCAGATTAAGGTAGAGTCACGTATTGTATGCAGGTGGATTTAGGGATGACTGATTGAAGGTCATTTATGAAGATGGAAAACAGAAGTGGGCCCAGTATCGAGCCCTGAGGAACGCCTATGGTATTCGGGAGCAGTCCTGATATTCTGTTTTGCCATAGAACAGCTTGTTGCCTACCAGTGAGGTAGGCATTGAACCAGTTTAGTGCTAGAGTGTCCAGATGTAGGGTTTCAAGGATGTTGAGAAGGAATTGATGATTGACCATATCGAATGCTTTTGATAGGTCCAGAAAGAGGGCAGATGATATGAGTTTGTTATTGCGATTGTTGTTGATTGAGTCAATATAGGAAAGGAGGGCAGTAGTTGTACTATGGTGCGGACGAAAACCATGCTGGGCATTGGACAAGAGATTATTAGAGGTCAGATAGTGAAGAAGTTGTTTGTGGATGCATCTTTCCATGATTTTCGCTATGGGGGACAGGATGGCTATTGGTCTATAAAGTACAGTTTTGTACCTACCATAAATGTAGATGTTCGAGGATTCCATTGCTGCAGTCCTTACTATTGGGTATAGTCCGCATCCAGTCGGCCCGAATACCAGAGTATAAGGCTGACGCCGGTCAGGGCGCATTAGACTGACGTCAGTACGTCAGGGTACTAATGCGCATGACCGACGTCATATCCTCAGTCTTTTCTTGCCCCAGATGTCAGAAGACCCTAAAAAGACAAGGCTCAAAATACCTGCACCAAAAATATATACAATATATACAAGACTATATACCAAAATATCAGCATGTAAACTCACCTACACAACCACCCCTAAACACAGAGGGGAAGGAGGGAGGGTAAATTGGACTGCAGCAATGGAATCCTCGAACATCTACATTTATGGTAGGTACAAAACTGTACTATGTTCTTCGTTCCCATTGCTGCAGTCCTTACTATTGGGTAGAATCCCAAAGCAGAGGTAAGGGAGGCTGGCAAATCATAAAGAAGTAGGAGCTGACAACATGCCTTGCAAAACAGCTGTGGCAAAACCAGCCCTAGACTTAGAGTAGATAGGAAGGTGATAATGCTTAGAGAAAGTATGCACTGAACTCCAAGTAGCTGCTTCCAAAATATCCTTAGTTGCCACCCCCCTTAGAAATGCTGTTGAAGTGGCAGTAGCCCTAGTGGAATGAGGCCTAATTCCAGCTGGAATCTCCTTGCCATGATGGGAATAACAAAATGCAATGCAAAAGCCAATCCACCTAGAAATAGTTTGTTTTGACACAGGCTTGCCCTGTGAACTCAAAGCAAAAGAAACAAACAACTGCTGAGACTGCCTAAAATCCTTAGTCCTGCTTAAATAATAATGCAATTGCCTGTGTACATCTAAAGTGTGCAAAATCTTTTCCCCTTTATTTTGGGGTCTGCATAAAAGTAGGCAAATGAATAGTTTGGTTTAAAGCCACACTAGAAACCACCTTAGGCATAAAGGAAGGATTAGTACGTAATGATACCCTATCCTTATGGAAAGTCAAAAAGGGCTCTACTGCCATAAGGGCCTGCAACTCAGACACCCTTCTTGCAGAAGTAATAGCCAACAGAAAAGCAGTCTTCCATGACAAGTATTTCAATTCAGCAGTAGCTGCAGGCTCAAAAGGTTGTAGAGTAAGTTTTTCCAACACAAAATTGAGATCCCAAGCAGGAGTAGGAGCTCTATTGGGGGTCTGATATTCTTTGCCCCTCTAAGAAACTGCTTGAACAAAGGATGCGAAAACAAAGGTGGGTCACAATCATAGTGAGCTGAAATTGCTGCAGCATGAATCTTAATGGAAGAGAAGGACAAACCTTTGTCCAATAACTCAGTAAGATATTGAAGAGCCACACTCAAATTAGGCTCAGAAATCTCCAAATTCTTTGCTGTACTCCAAAATAAAAATCTCTTCCATTTTTTCATTACACTCTCCTTGTACTAGGTCTTCTAGCTTCCATAATCACATTTAAAACTTGTTGAGGAAGTTGAGACCTGCTGTGTTTCAACACAGAATATGCCAGGCTGTTAGATGAAGAGAGTGAAGCTTGACATTGAGCAGATGACCGTCCTTCTGAGATAACAGATGGGGAATCAGAGGTAAAGGCCATGGAGGCTTCTTTACCAGACTCCGTAGTAGTGGGTACCAGTGTTGCCGAGGCCAATCTGGAGCTATCAAAATCATCCTTGGCCTGTCTTGTCTGACCTTTAATAGTACCTTTGGAAGAAGAGGCAGAGGTGGAAAGGCATACACATGAAGGTTTTTCCAACTGAAAGACAGAGCATCCACTTTCCAAGCTGTGTGATGAAACCCCTTTGTGCAATACTTTGGCAGCTGGTGGTTTAGTGGAGAAGCGAACAGATCTATGTCTGGAGTTCCCCATGACACTGTCAATTTCTGAAATACATGAAGATCCAGTTTCCACTCGTGGGGATCCATGATTTGTCTGCTTAACACATCTGCTAAGGAGTTCTGTGCTCCTGGCAGAAACCTTGCCTGAAGAGTTAGTTGCAAGCTTAGCGCAGTCTCCCATAAAATCATTGCTTGCCTGCATAGAGGATAAGAATGTGTTCCCCTTGCTTGTTGATGTACCACATGACAGTTGTGTTGTCTGTTAGAATCAACACCTGCCCTGGAAGAAGTAACTCCTTGAAAGCCATTAATGCAAACTGGACTGCTAACATCTCCTTCATGTTGATATGTAGATGCTGTAGTCTGGCAGGCCACTTGTCTTGTATCCACTTTCCATTTAGATGAGCTCCCAAGCAATGTCCGAGGCATCTGTCGTTAAAATCTGACTTGCCTCTGGCGGGTCACAGAGAGTCCCTTGTTTAGGTGACATTCCTGAGCCCACCACAAAAATTCTTTTGAAGGCAAGGTATTATTTGAATGACAGTGTCCAAATCCTGGCAGTGCTGTGTCCATACATTTTGAGATACCATTGTAGCTTCCTCATATGCAGTTTGGCATTGGGAAGCACCAGAATACAAGATGCCATGAACCCTAATGCTTGAAGGACTGACCTTGCAGTCAGCACGGACTGATGAGATAGTTGATGGAAGTAAAGTGATAGACTCTTTTGTTTGTCCGGGGTTAAAAAGGCCATCTGGGCTGCTGTATTCAGTCTCACACCCAGAAAGCACATGTCTTGAGAGGGTACTAGACTGGACTTTATTTCGTTCACAGAATACCCTAGGCATCTTAGCACTGCTATAACATACTCCAGATGCTGTAGAAGGTCTTCCTTTTCTTGAGCCAGGATCAGGCAGTCGTCCAAGTAAGGATAGATTTGAATTCCTTGTAGCCTGAAGTAAGCTATCACTGGAGCCAGAACCTTTGTGAATACTCTGGGCAGTAGATAAGCCAAAGGGCAATGCAGAGAACTGATAATGAGAATTTCCAGCTCGAAATCGCAGATACTTCCTGCAACTTAGCCTTATAGGCACATGAAGGTAAGCTTCCTTGAGATCTAAAGTTACCATCCAGTGATCTTTGCCCAGCAGAGGTAAAAGTTGTTGTAACGTCAACATCTTGAACTTGGGAATGTCCAGATAAGTGTTGAGAAGAGATAAATCCAAAATTGGTCTCCACGTGTTCCCCTTCTTTGGTACTAGGAACAGGCGAGAATAAAATCCTAGGCCCCTTTCTGATACAGGGACTGGCTGAATGGCCCCCATCTGGAGTAACTGAGAAAGTTGCTTGTGAGCCTCTTTTCTTTGTGGAGGAGGAACGTCTGGCATGCCTTTGAAAGGGGGCATTGTATGGAAATAAAACCTGTAACCGTGGTGAATGATATCCAACACCCATCTGTCTTGAGTAATTAAATCCCAATTTTCTTTGAAAAGAGACAGTCTTCCTCCCAAAGGAGCTGCCAGACGAGAATCTACTGGCAGCTGAAAAGGCAGGTCATTGGGTCTGTTTACGAAAGGACTGACCCCTGCCCTCACCAGAAGTCTGAGCAGGTGAACTCCCTGATCTAGGCCTAAAAGAACCTTGAGCCCTGCCCCTACCACGTCTAGACCTACCCCTAGACTGGGAATCATAAGCAGGATATGTCCACCCCTTAGCAGGCCAATTTCTACTAAACTTGGTGGCTGCACCTGCAAAAATCTTTAACAGTTTGCATAGACTTAGCTTTGTCCTCCATTTTCTTTAAAACTGCTTCCACAGGCGATCCAAACACCACATCAGACTGTAAAGGAGCATCCAAAATCCTTGTCTTAACATGCTCAGCTAAATTCTGATCCTTCAACCAGGCATGCCTGCGAAGAACAGAACTAGTAGCAGCCACCCTCGAGGAGGCCTGTACAGCATCAAAACCACATTGCAAAGAATGCTTACCCACTTGTTCAGACACATGAACCAAATCCAGCAACTCTTTACACTCAATACCTTCCGCCAAAGCATCCACCTTAGATTTCAATTGTGAAAGGAGATAATTTTGATATTTTAGCATGTGAAACTGACAATTCAACGCTCTCATGGCTAGAGTGGAAGAAGTATACACTTTCTTTCCCCACCTATCCAAAGCCCTTGCCTCTATCAGTGGGAACAGGATTTTTAACCACAGAAGCTTTAACACCTTTAGGCCCCTGAGAAACAGTTTCTGGGTCCGCCCTAGGACTCTTAAACAAATACTTATGAGCCGGGCACCCTATAATACCTATCAGGTTTAACAGGAGCAGGAGGCAAAGAGTCAGGGTTCAGGAAGCCTCTGCGAAAACATCTTCCACCACATTCAACACAGGAGGAATAGCTAAGGGCCTATGCTGGGGCAAAAACAAGAATTCCCTAAGCCTTTTCCTGGAATCAGAGTAATCCTGGCCTTCCCATTTAAAATGCTCCCTCATGGAATGCAGAGTCTCTGAAAATGAGAAATCCTCAGGAGGAGAAGCTGTAGGAGTGGAATCATCCACATCAGAATCAGAATAAGTAGGATACTCCTGCAAGTCTTCCAGAAGACTCTGAAGCCTCTGAATACTGTTCAAAACTATCAAACTCGGTTCCACCCTAGGCCTCTTATCAGGCGGGGGCATAGAACCTCTAATCATAGTAATCAAATCTTCTGCCATTTTAAGCATATGTTTCTTGGGTACAGAACCGAAATGCTAGGAGAAGCCCCCACTGAAGCTGAACTAGGCCTACCTCTCAAAGAAGTTTTGGCAACAGAAGGAGGCTCTAACTACCTTGGGAAGAGAGGGAAGAACAGTTACCTGAGAAGCCCCTCAGCCTGGCCTACCTCCTGAGAAGGCACATCCTGTAATAGTAAAGTTTCTGCCTGAGACTCCATGGAAACTCCTGGCAAAACCTCTGGCTCCACTGAGCCTTCTAAAGAACCGACGTCCGGGACTGCGGTTCATCAACCCTAGGCTTCGCTGATTTGTCCTTGCGCTTCTTGGGCGAAGCGGGCGCCGGAGCATCCGGCGGCATTTTATCATTACAACGCTTCCCAAACACTAACCTGGCACAGTCTAACCTCCTCTTAATAGTGCGTTTGTTAAACCTAGCACAAGAGCGGCAACCAACAACGTCGTGCTCAGGCCCTAAACAAGGTATACACAAGGTATGGTAATCCCTATGAGGTATCTGTTTCCCACAAGAAATACAGTTATTCACTTTTTCTGACATCCGGTTAAATACTGAGGCAAGAAAAAACCAAAATGTTCCCCAACGGGGTACTTAGCCAACTCTGTTTCGGTCTGAAACTCCGGTTTCGGAAATATTTCAGAACGCCAACCTGCACTCGCAAAACTGCTTCTGCATCGGACCATGCGGCAAAAAAGACTGAGGATATGACGTCGGCCATGCGCATTAGTACCCTGACGTACTGACGTCAGTCTAATGCGCCCTGACCGACGTCAGCCTTATACTCTGGTATTCGGGCCGACTGGATGCGGACTATACCCAATAGTAAGGACTGCAGCAATGGGAAACGAAGAACATTTTGACATTTCCAGGGAGGTACCTCCTTTGTGAAGTGGAATGATATAGGAAGTCTTCCAGATTGAGGGAATGTTCATCTCAGTTATAGATCTGTTTATTAGGATTGATATGGGGTAGGCTATTTCATCAGATGCAATTTGTAAGAATTCCGCAGGAAGGTGGTCAGCCGCTAGGGTAGTTGGTTTGAGTTTTTTTAGGAGGGAGCGCACATAGGAGGAAGAGACTGGCTTTAAATTAAAGGGGGTAGGGTTGTCACATTGCAGTTTAGCAGGTGGGAAGTGGAGGTAAGGTGACTGGCTAAGGTTTGGATAGTCTCAGTGAAGGAGTTAAAGATGTTGGCTACTTCTTCTTGGCCTTTCTCTAAGAGTTTCTCAGGGGTTGGGGTGGAAGTTTTGCCTGGGTGCAGAAGGTTGTTAAAACCTGCCCAGAATTTCTTTGGGTTGTTGTGGTGTTTTGCTGGAGGCTGCAGAAGTATTGTTTTTGTCTTGGGTTATGGCAGTTTCGTGGCATTTCTTAGTTGTTGAAATTTACAACGGTCTTGGGGGTTTTTGTGGCTCTCCATTTTTCCCAGGCTTGGTCCGAGAAGTTTGATTTTGGATTTAGTATCAGTAGTGAGCCAAGGTGCTATCGAGTTTTGGTTCTAATTTGTCTATGTGGAGCATGTGAGTCAAGTATCTTAAGGAGCGTGTCATTGAAGTGGGACACACTCTCTTCTAGTGGAAGAGTCTTTAATATGGTCCAGTTGCAGAATTTCAGGTCAGCAAGAAATAATTGAGCTAATTTTTTTGTTTCTGATTAATCTATATAGGGGTGTTAGAAGTTGGGCATTTATGTTTAATGATATAAGTTATTAGGTGATCGCTGAGGTCACAGGGAAGGGTGCCAGTGGTGTAGTTATTAGAGTTTCTATTAGTAAGGATCCAGTCAATTATACTTTCTTTTTGAAGTGAGTTGCCTATTCTGGTTGGGGATAGGATATTTTGGGAGAAACCATATAGGTTAATAGGTTGTGGAGTTATATGGGTATAATAGAGAGACCAGTCAATGTTGACGTCTCCAAGAACTATGGTTTCTTGTGGGTAGTTGATGGCTAGCCAGCTCAGGGATTGCTCCAGGTTTTCTGTGTTCTTCCCTGGCGGGATATAGGTTACAATAAGGTTGATGCGTTTTTGAGTGTTTAGGCAGATCTGTAGGGCTATAATATCTAGGTTTGAGATCATAGGAGGTTGTACTTGGTTCTTAAGTATGTTTAGTTTATTTTTAAACATAATAGCTATTCCTCCACCTTTTTTCTTTGTACGATCAGCCCTGAGAATATTGTACCCGGGTGGGGGGATCTCTTCATTCTTAGTAGAGGGTTTTAGCCATGTTTCGGTTAGACACATGATGTCAGGGGAATGACTAGCTATGATGGCGTGAAGGTTGTGAATTTTGTTGTTAATGCTTCTTAGGTTCAGGTGTAGTATTAGAAGGGAGTCAGTAGGTTTTCGGGTTAAATTATAGGGATTAGAGATTGGCATAGTGGTGGGACCTGGGTTTGGGTGAATATCTCCATCGATGTTAATACAATTTTTCAAGTAAACTAAAAGTCTTTGTAGTTTAAATAGTATTTTGAGATAAGTTTTGTTATGTGAAATTTTAGGGTGTTGAAGTGTCGGGTGGACTATTTTGGGGGATATATTTTTGTCCTGGTAGATTGAGGGTGGTATATAACTGTCATGGAGATTGAATTGGGAGTTGGTGTGGCACTTAGGGAAAGGAATGCCTATAAGAGTTTGGTTTTCATATATTGTTAGGATATAGGTGGTGATGAGAAGTATAATTATGATGGGGGTAATAGTATAAGTGAAATTTGCCATACTGAAGTAGAGAAGTGGGTAACGAGTGGGGGAAGAGACTGTGTGGGGTTTGTTAGAGGGTTGGTCCTTGGGGTGGGAGGAGTTATGGAGTTTGACAAGGGAGCCTTGGATTTGATTAAGTGGGAAAGTGGGAGGGATTATTTGTAGCTATAAAAGTAGGGATGCTGGGGGCGGGCAGGATAAGGGGGCAGGGAGGGGAGCGGAGCCCGAGCAAAGGCAAAGCGGAGCGGGGCCTACACCGCCAGGAGACTTTGCAGGGTCTTAAAGGTAACTGCCAGGAGACTTTGCAGGGTCTTAAAGGTAACTGCCAGGAGACTTTGCAGGGTCTTAAAGGTAACAGTTTCCAGTAGTATAACTCAACACAATGGAGTTACTAGTGCTGAATTTATAAAGATACAATTTTTTACAGGCTTTGTATTATTAAAGTCTTAGGGTACTAATGTTTTGTGTTTACCCTGATTTTTAAGAAGAGTTGAGGCTTCTGGTTTAGTTTTCTTTTGTGGTCCTGATGGGCCACTGTTAGGTCTTGGGATCCACAGGAAGCTAGGCAAGGGAGGGGGCTACCTATGATACAAGTGAGGGAGAGAGAAATGAGTATTAGTGTTAAGGTTGAAAAATAGTACTAGCAGGCTAAAACAGCTATCCTTTTTAGCCACAAACACACTCAAATGCCTTCATAATCCATAAGTATGCAGTTAATGAGAAACATTCAAATACTATGAGATGGCATCTAATGACTTCAGCTTAGTTAAATACACAGCAGATACTGAAATTATAACTTTAAATGAGTTCAGCTCTAGGTCGCTAATGCATTATGCTTAAAAGATGCCTAGAGTTAGTCAGGAACATGTGCAGGCCTTTGCATAGTCTTTAAAACACATTCCTGTACATAAAACAGCATCCAGTTACTTTAAATGATTGCAGAATTAGGTCGCTTGTGGTAACCGCCAGGAGACTTTGCAGGGTCTTAAAGGTAACAGTTTCCAGTAGTATAACTCAACACAATGGAGTTACTAGTGCTGAATTTATAAAGATACAATTTTTTACAGGCTTTGTATTAAAGTCTTAGGGTACTAATGTTTTGTGTTTACCCTGATTTTTAAGAAGAGTTGAGGCTTCTGGTTTAGTTTTCTTTTGTGGTCCTGATGGGCTGCTGTTAGGTCTTGGGATCCACAGGAAGCTAGGCAAGGGAGGGGGCTACCCTGATTTTTAAGAAGAGTTGAGGCTTCTGGTTTAGTTTTCTTTTGTGGTCCTGATGGGCCGCTGTTAGGTCTTGGGATCCACAGGAAGCTAGGCAAGGGAGGGGGCTACCACAAAATTCAGCTTCTGTCTGTGAATGAATGTGGTAGCTTCTGCTCACTATCGCCCACAGTCGCACCTCTTTTTAACAGTAAAGATCAGTAAATCACAAATCAAAACAGTATTGTTTAGATAAGCTGTAGAATTAAATATTAAATTAAATGTAGAATTAAACTTAAGAGATTACACAAGAGAAACTTAAGGGAGAGTGGTCTGCTAAAAACAACGAATTGGGCACATGAAGTACCAATGGGGCTGCTGTGGTTCAAGAAAATAGAGCCAGTGCACAATGTTTTGTTTTAGGCTGCCATGATATTTATCAGTTACATACAAATACAGCCCCACAGACTGGTGTTCAAACTGCAGACTTCACCGTTATATATACATTTACTTGCAAGGATACTTTAGGAAAAAAAACACACACACTACACTAGAGAGACAGCAAACTGAACTAAATAGATGCCTGTACACAAATACTAGCTCAGAGCTGAAAGTGGTTTACTAACAGTCTCAGGCAAGGAGAAATAAAGGAAGGGGGAGACCAAGGCTGACGACTTTGAAGGCATGCAGTTCCACTAAAGACAGGAGGATATAAAATGTTTGGAGTAACAAGTCTAGAAGTGAAGAAAAATGCAACAAATAGTTTGAGTAGGATGAGTATATGTCGGTCCATTAGCAAGGACAGAGTAAAAGCTGACCAGCAGGTTGTCAGTGGAGGGGGATTTACACACTATAATGCTATTGCTTATAAACTACGACACAAGCATATTCCTGAGCACCAGAGCCAAAGGATGCTCTTTCCCTGGAGACCATGTCTAATCTGCAATGAGTGATGAAAAGTATGTGCTGTAGCCAAAGTCACAGCTGTACATATGTATTCCATTGAAGTACTGGAATGGAAGACCACTTTAATGGAAACAGATCTAGTAGAGTAAGCTCCAACTGTAGTTGACAGCTTGAGTTTACTTTGGTTGTATATAAAATGTAACTGACTGACACAGAGAAGTCTATGCAGTTTGCACACGCTCAAAATTGAAAACCTTTTCCATTTGCTTAGTCAAAACTTCCTGGTGAATGGTTTATGGGAAGCAAAAAGTATATTTTGCAATGGAAAGGAAAAAAGTGAATTCTGCCTGGCAATTACTGTAACTGGAGAAACCAAGACATCAACTTGAGATTTTGAAGACTGGGTTGCATCAGGCCCTGAGGGTGAGACAGAAGGTCTGCAGCTGGGTCCAGAGTTCACAGGCGGTGAACCAGAGGAGGCCAAAGAAAGGTAAACCAGACCTGACGCCAGTTAAGTGCAATGAGAATCACTTTGATTCTCAACCTTTGGGCCTTCCTCAGAAACGGAGGGGGGGGGGAGGTCAGTGGAATTGGTGGAAAGGCATACAAGTCCCAGGGGCCAAATCGAGAAGTGCATCTCTCGAGGACTCTGCGCTAAGGGGAATTAGGACAACGTAGCTGCAGCATTTGTGGTTTATGGGAGACTCAAAAAGGTCACACCAAGGCTAGCCCCATCAACTAAGTATCTTAGTCACTAAGTTGGGATTGAGAGACCACTCGTGAGGAATGAGGATATGTCTGCTTAGGTTTGTCCACAACCACGTTGGAGTTGCCCAGGATACGACTTGCTATCAGAAAGCAGTTGGAAGGGATTGCCCATTGCCATATACTTAAGAGCTTCCTGAAATGGAGGGTAGGACCTGGTTCCCCCACGTTTGTAGATGTACCATACTAGGGCATGTCTGACTGGATTGCAATTGTCCCCGAAGGAAGGACAGCCTGGAATGCTTGCAACGCTAAAAGCACTACCCTCAATTCTAGAATGTTTATGGGCAAAATTGGCCTCTTGCAGGGACCAAGTGCCTTGAACGGTCTTTCCCCAAAACTGACCCCCCTGTCATGGGATAAGATCAGCTTATTAAAATTAAACTGTTAAAAACCAGTTTATGAGCCTACAGCATGATGAGATGTAAAGTATGCATGGTTAAAATAAATTCACGAGCCCATAGCATGCTGGGACTCAAGTGCGACTGCTTGGAAGTACCCTCAGAGGGTCAAAGTTGTTAGTTCTGGACAGAACCTATCCCCCTGTTATCCCAATCGCAATGCTGGCGATGTAACTTTTGAGCTTGTACCAGGACGAAAGCAACTTGGGGGGGGGGGGGTGCTGTGGGACAAGGCTGATCAAAACCTCTCCTCTGTTGTTGCACACTGACAGACTTCCTACCCTTCCCTCACTGTATGGTGTGCGGATTACTAGAGTTAATTTCTGTCTTCGGAATTGCCAGGATCCACGAGTTGTAAGTTAAGCCTAACATTTTTATTGTTTATTTATAAAAGAAAAATTGGAGCAAAGATAAGCAAGCATGATCAAATTCCAGAAAAGGAACACCTGCATATTTTATGTATTTTAACTATGGGACGGAAAGTTGTAAATATCTGCATGACTGGTTTCAGCTTACTAAGAAATAGTTCTAGTGGGGTATTTCAATTAAATGGAACTTATAAGACTGAACTGATGACACTGAAAGGTATTTTGGAAGAAAAAGCAAAGCAGATTAGAAACAAATGACAGCATTTTATTATTGGTACAGTGAAGCACTTAAAGGGAAAAGGAGTCAGCATTAAGAGGGTTGCAGGAAACTAATAAGAAATTCTAGCAACAGGCAAGAGGTTAAAAAGGCAGCACAGACCAGTAAAAAGGGATCCCTTTATCCTGTCTTAGTCAATTTGGAGCAACCTGAGGATGGCAAAAAAGCAGAAACTTCTGAACAGGATACTAATCCTCCAGTAGCTACTGCACCCCCACCCCCATATGCACAGGTACGATACCTCCTGTACAAGACTGTGTTTCTCAGACCCCCCCCCTTTTGGTAAACCATCACAACTGGACACTCAGTCCGGAAAAGAGAGCGTTAACATCTCAGATTAGTCCCCCTGTGCAATCCTCTTCAGAACAGGCTTCTGCAGTCAAGGGGGCTTCTTCCTATCCTTCTCAGATAGCATCTACTTCCCCAACAGGGACATTAGTATTTGACACTTCTCTATCTCACCATACACGCTCACATAACAGGGTACAACAGGAGACTATGACCCCTGGAGAGGATCTTCTGGCACCTCTCATGGAAAATCTGGGGTCTAACTATAGAGAATGTTAATCATCCTTTGACCCCTGATTTGCATACTATGTCCAAAAACTTTCCAAACATTAAAGAGCCATTAAAATTCAAAGAGGAATTAAAAACTAACAGAATCGTATCTGCGGTGGTGCTGCTGCGGTAGCGGTCGCCTCACAGTAAGACGCTGACCGGTTCAACTCTCAGCTAGAGAGTCTTCAGCGTGGACACGTGCGTGAATGGGCGTACCTTCGTTGAAGGTTGTGCGTTAGGGCTGGCAACTCAGCACGTAAAATCAAATGCCAATCATTAGCGGACCGGAGTTCCGCTGTGGCAACCCCTAACCGGGAAAAGCCAAAAGACAAGAATGTTACAATTCTACTTGGACAGATTTAAATCAGCTGCTTAGTGTAGTTACTTCAGATGAAACAAGAAAGCAGTTACTGGAAAAGGCTGAGATAGCAGATTTCACTCTCGCAGGGAATCC
The DNA here is from genome assembly GCF_019279795.1 of Protopterus annectens. NCBI lineage: Eukaryota > Metazoa > Chordata > Ceratodontiformes > Protopteridae > Protopterus > Protopterus annectens. Next base: position 544,603,531 of record NC_056747.1, on the reverse strand, counting down.
ATTAACAAATAAAAGGACAGCATTATTAAACAATTACGGTTGTGTGTCGAGTTAGGACTGATCTAAAATACAGGCATGTAAACCAAATAAAGGGGAAGCCCCTGCAGACTATTTGAGTTGCCTTAAAAACAGCATTTGCTAGACATTCAGAAATACCAGATCCAACTGAACAAGCTAAACCAGCTATTGCAGCTGCCTTTGTGCAGGGTTTGCAAGCCCTGTACAAAATCAGATAAAGCATGTGCTTACAGACTGGCAGGAAAAAAAAAAGAGTCATTAAGTGCTGCAAATCACTTACAGTGCATCAGGAAAACCTGGCAAAAGGATACAGAGGATAAGCTGTTAACTTTACACATCAGGCAGCTGGAAAACCCAAGGGGTCGAAGCAGAAGCAGGGGAAGGAGTAGAAGAAATTGCTAGAAGATTTAGTAAAAGTGCTGGCTGAGGGGAACAAGGTGCAACTTGGTTTGCAATGAGCTGGCAGTGGCCCTCCAGCTTTATCCAGCACATATTGCTTCAATTGTGAAGCAGGACATTGGAGAGGGGAATGCTCACAAAGGCAAATGCAGAGAGTCCAAGATACTTTGACTGAATGGCAACCAAACTGTAATACAGTTTCTAGTCCACCCCTTCCTCAGATTGGAAGGATTCAGGAAGCTCCATATGGACTAGGTCAAAGAAATAAACACATTAGTGAATCTTAACCCTCTACAACCAATAGATCAAAATGGACCCAACATTAACATGAAAATAAAAGAAAACCCCATTTCTGGTGGACACTGGAGCCACTAGGGCAGAGTTAAAAATTACTTCATATAGTCAAATACTAGTATCAGAGCATAAAGTAAAGCAGTTGGAGTGACAAATACTACAGCTACATATCCCGTTTCAGAACCCATCCCCATTTCTTTAGGTCCTATTGAAGAAAAGCATTTTCTTTTGAGTACTACTGCAACCAGTAAATCTGCTAGAAAGACATTTATTATGAAGGCTGGGTTGTATTATTTAATGTACCCAAGAAGGGCTGTATCTGAATGTTCAGACAAAATCAGCGGGGGAAGTACTGGCAGTTTTACAGAAGCCGAGTAACAGCCTGTTGGAAGCATACAGGGAAATAGAGAGTTAATACAGCAGGTACCTGTTAACTTGTGGGCTAAGCATGCAATGAAGTAGGTATACTGAAATCAGCAGAACCAGTAAAAAAATTAAACCCATCAAAACCTCTCCCTAGAGTTCCATAATACCCACTAAAGCCGGAAGCAGAGCAGGGAATCAAACCTGTAATTCAGTCTTTGATACAGCAAGGAATACCACCAGCTAAAAGCCCTTGTAATACTCCTATTTTTCCAGTGAAGTAGCGAGGGAAGGATACTTGCATATTTGTACAAAATTTAAGGGCTATAAATAATACAGTACTGCCTACTTTTCTGTTCCAAACCCAGCAACAATACTGAGTTGCATATCACCTACAGCTAATTACTTTTCTGCAAAAGATTAATGTTCAGCATTCTTTTATATACCTATTCGGTCTGACAGTTTGTTTTCTTTTGCTCATCAGTAACAGCAACATACTTGGACACGGTTGCCAAAAGAATATACTGAACCACCATTATTTTCTCAATTTCTGAAAAAAAGATTTGGAGAATGTGACATTTCCGGGTGGGTCTGTGTTAGTACAATACGTAGATTTACTAACCGATCAAATTCCTTTCAACAGCAGCAGGATACCTTGCATCGTCTGACTATCCTTGCAGGAAAGGGACACAGCGTCGAGAAAAGCTACAATTGTGGTCACCTCAGGTACATTACCTTTATCATTTATTATCTCACAGTAGGATCTTACAGTAGCCATCCCTAATTCTATACCATCGCTTGCTTAAAATAAGAACTTCACCACTCTTCACTGCACGTCTAACTAGATATAAACTTACACTTCATTCTGATGCATCTATTTCTCTGATCCACTGTTCTGTTCCAATTCCTGCATCTCTGTTGCCTATTGGAGGATGATGAAGAGCATGCGTCTGTGTGTCTATTTGCTTTATTCTAGGAAGGACTTAAATGACACTCCTATACCCAATGCTGACCTAAACCTGTTTGTGGATGGCTCCTGTGGAAAACATCAGAGAGCAAATGACTGCAGGAATAGCCATCTGCACCGAAGAGACAATATTGTTGCAACAAAGATTAGAGGGATTTGCTCTGCTCAAATAGTTCAGTTAACTGGTCTACAAAATGCCCGAGTTAGCCAAAAACAAAGTGGACAATAATTTTTAGACAGACTATGCTTTTGGGGTTGTACATGATTAGGACCAACTTTGGAAAGAGGGTTTCAGACCTCTTCAGGAAATAAATTAAAAATACAGGACACGTAAAATCATTGTTAGATGCACTTTTGCTACCCAAGAGGCTGTCTGTAATCTAATGTGCCCATCAAAAGGGTAAAAATGTTACAACAAAAGGGCAACACTTTGGCAGACCAAGCTGCCAAACAAGCAGTAGAAGATTATTATTAACATACACAGATTTTTACAAACAGTAATGATGTGTTTGATTTTGAAAATCAGCCTTTCAAGCTGAAGCATCACATGGAGAAGTTCGGAGGTGGCTCAAGGATGATGTATAAAAATCCTCTGACGGCATATGGCGACATCCAGACGGGTGACTGGTGGCACCTGCCTCAGCTATCTTACCTGGTTTGAGCATATCATCTACCTGCCCATACAGATAAAAGTTTTACTTAATCAAATTACCTGAAGTTGGTATGCCCCTCTTATCTCCTCGGATACTTCAGTATGTACAAAAAGTACAGTTGTGTACACTTACCATAAATGTAAATGTTAGAGTGTACTCACTGTTGCAGTCATTACATTTGGGTAATCTGCTGGCAGGTTGCCCTCAGTGGGCCTGAATTCCAAAGTCTTGGGTCCTGCGTCGGTTGCAGTCTCCTCTTCCATGATGTCAGGTCATCAGGGGTATAAAACATGCAGCAGCCGCAATTTTCTTTAGTTTTTCTTGATACATACATTATATATATATATATATATATATATATATATATATACATATATATACATATATATATACATACATATATATATACATAT
>NC_056747.1:544467899-544599924 GCF_019279795.1 Protopterus annectens | reverse complement strand
TAGGCAAAAGCGTAATGAGAAAGGCCCAAATTACAGTTTTAAGTTAAATACCAAACATTGGAGGTGAACCTCGGCATTTTCTATAAAATTCTCTCCCTTTCACCCCTGAAACATGTGAAGAGGCCCAGAAAGACTTAAAATATTCCTATTACAAGCTCTCTGGAACAGGTGATTAAAGTATGAAAGAACAAATGGTAGAAGGTCACAAGTTAAAGGGTGCAAACTAAACTAGGAGGCAAGAAAAAAGGGTACTTTTCCATTAAAGGGGCAGCAGCCAAACTGTGCAGCTGATGTGAAGTGACTGGTGCTTATTTTGTTCTGGTTTTAACTCATTCTTTGTCCTCACAGTATTACTCGTTTTCTCACATCTCACAATTGCTTATGTCATTCTTCTGTCCTGGTTTTAATTTTGCCTTTGTTGTCAGAGTAACCAATTTTTCCTCCCAAGTCCGTGCTGCTTATTTTGATGTTGCATTCTGCTTTGAATTTTGCCTTTGTTTTGGGAGTGATTTCCTCCCAAGTCAGTGCCGCTTACACAGACAGTTGTAGAAAGATCCCCTCTTATTTCATGAATACGGTGTACATCACAGACATTATATTGTTAGGAAATGAGTAAATAGTGTGGGAAGAAATAGCCAGGGAATTGTTATGGCTAGGCTTGTATAGGCCCTAGGGCCGATAGCCTAGTACCAGCCTATGAACCTATAAATAAAGTGCTCGTCTATCCGACCATCTGCTGATTTTTAAGGGGCAGTGTGTTAACATAATGCTGGGAGGCATATCTGGGAACGTGCACACACTGACAATGGGGGCAAAGGGGTTTGACAAATAGGAACATTTTGTGAAAATGGGAAATGAAAATGGGGACAAACCGTTAAGGAGGCAGCAGACAAAATGTGCGCATGATCTGAAGTGAGTGCTGCTGTTTTTTTTTCCTGGTTTTACTCAGTTCGTCCCAAGTCAGTGCCGCTTACATGGACAGTTTTACAAAGATTCCATCTTAGTTTCTAAATACAGTGTAAATCACACACATTATATTCTAAAAAAAGGAAGTGCTCCTCTTTCCCACCATGTGCTAATTTTTAAGTGTCAGTGTGTTTTGATTTGTAATGCTGTGAGGCATCTCTGTCAACGTAAACACACAGACAATGGGGACAAAGCACTTGAACAAAACAGGAACCTCTGTTGAAAATGTGAACTGAAACTGGTGAGAAAGGCCTTGGGAAAAGAGGCATCTGTTGAAAATGTGAACTTGTAATTAGGATAACATTTGTAGTACTTCTCTGTCTATGTTTCGCGGTAACATTTCTGCTGCCCCATTAACGGAAAAGTACCTAAAAAAGTTATGCAGCAAAAAGACATCCCCAAAAACTATTCACACTTTAATCACAAACCAGCCAAACCGCAGGCATGCAGTGTCACAATGACAGGTACTGCATGTACAACATTTTCATACACCTACCTACTACCTCTCAATCTCTTGGCAAACAAGTCTGAACAAACCAAATAATGAGTAGAACAAAGTAAAATCATGGACTTGCTAGAAAACCTCATTTATGAGGGACATAACAGAAGTGCCAAGAAAACATTGGGAAACAGACATTCCCACCCCACTTTAGCATAAGAACTCTGGACAAAAGCTTAAAGCCAGGGAATGTACCATGCATTACATGGAGGATATGAAATTTTAATCCATTTTTCTAGTAGCTTCATCCCTCAACATTGTGTTACATCATCATTTTCTGAGTGAAGAACAGACCAAAAATATCTGGCAAGCATTCTACAACGTTCTCCCACCCACCCCCAACCTCTCATCACAGTAATTCTAGTAGACAAAGCCAAAAATAATTGCAGAACAAATGGTTAACATCAAGGACAGTTTAAAACATTACTATGATAAACTTAGAAAGATACTAGAATAGCAGGGTTTGCATTGGTATGTATTAAAACAGTACATTCTACAGAATTCCCACAGCCCCTCCAATGTCTCAGCAAAACACTTCTAAATGAAGTAAATAAACTAAAAAATGAGACAAAAGTGTAACATTAGGGATTTAAAATAATGTACTTATAAGCTAAGGATACTAGAACAGATTTTCCAGGAGAATGCATTGCATGAACCCACATTTTTTGATGAGGAACAGACCGAAAATATCAGGCAAACATCTAATTTTGCAACAACATTCTCACAGCCCCTACCAGTCTACTAACCTCTCAGCTTAACAATTCCAACAAAGCCAAACACAACTGCAGAACAAAGGCGTGACACAAGGGATAGTTTTAAACATTGCTGAAATAAATCTGGAAGAAGCAAAACCACCACATGACAAAGGCATTATATTAGGGATTTAAAATACTGGGCTTACGAACTAATAACAATGCTAGAATAAGATTTCACAGTAGCATGTGTTGTATGATCCCACATTTTTGTGGAAGAACAGACCAAAAATAATAAATATCTGGGCATTGTGCAATATTCTCACAGGCCCTACCATCCTCCTAATGTCTCAGCATAATTCCAAACACAGACAAAAATAACTGCAGAACAAAGGCGTAAAATCAGGGATAGTTTAAAACATTGCTATGATAACCTTAGATAGCAGAACAGTGCTTGCATTAGCATGCATTAAGACATCAGTACATTCTGCAGAATTCTCCCCCATGTCTTAGCACAGTAATTCTGGATGAAGTGAAAACAAAACAAGACAAAAGCGTAACATTAACAATGTGCTTATACATCATTTCTCAAATGTGGGGCAAACATTTGAACACTGCAACATTCTCACAGACCCTAACCATGGTCCCAACCTCTCCATACAATAAATATGGACATAGCAAACAATTATCATAGAACAAAGTCGTATGATCAGGGATAGTTATAAACATTGCCAGTATACACAATACTAGCATAACAGGGTTTGCATTAGTATACATTAAAGCATCGATACATTCTGCAGCATTCTCACAGTCGCTACCCCCCCCCCCAACCTCTCGGCACAATAATTCTGGACAAAGCAATAAGCTATAGAACAGAGGCTTAGCATCAGGAATCGTAAACATTGCTGGTATACACAATACAATATTAGCATAATAGAATTTGCATTGTTATGTATTAAAATGGCATCTGTATGTTTTGCAGCATTCTCACAGACACTATCCCCTCACTACCAATCTTTCAGCACAATTGTAGACAAAACAAAAATAAATTAATGAACATTCTTGTACAAGACTGACTAAAATGACTACATCAGATCTGGACATTAATTTATTACACACAAGCCTGCCTTTCTCAATCTCTTAGCAGAAGAATTCTGGACAAAAATAAAGTTAAACTGTTACAACCACAACCCCTCACCCTCCCCATCCTCTTAGCACAAGAACTCTGTACAAAAAAGTAATACAATCATCTCCCTAGGTTACCTCACTCCCCTCCACAAAAAATAAAGTTAAAAATAAACCCACAAACGTACCTTATCTGAAGCTGATAGATGGCTGCTACTAATTCTCTGCTCCCTCTTCACTACTGTGACTGACCTGTTGCTTGCTTCCCCTCTGCACAGACCAGACCAGTTCAGACCTTCTGAACTGCCCTTAACAGGATGTTTTTTTTCAGATCTTTCAGAAATTGTCCTTAAAAGGGCAGTTGAAAATATATTGGCTTGCCCCACGATCACTCCTGGAAAGCTTGAATCCGTCATCCATCCTCTATCCTCACTCTGGTAATCCAGAGCCCCGATCTGCCACCAATAAAATGCAAAGCAAATTCCTCTATTGAAAAACAAGAAGTAATGCTTGTTACATACATGTGCCTTTTTAAAGGCAATTGATGCAGGAAGTGTTTTGCAAGGACCAATCAGGTCCTTGCTTCATCACTTCCCTGTAAAAAACAGAAGACAACGTACTTCCCTGGCTGCTGTAGCCAATCAGGTCCAAGCAGACCTGACTGAGTGCAGCTTACAGACAAGTTAAAAATAAAACACAGAAAAAAGTTTGTGATTGTGCAGTGATGTCCCACAGTTATGCAGATTTCCATGAGGTGCTGAGGAATGAACAGAGGAGGCGGAGAAACCTGCAGCTGCTGCAAAGGGTGCCCTCATTTGTGGGGAGATAATCAGGGGTTTCCCGCAGCTGCTGGTGCCTAACTCTGGCTATGGACAAAGACACCTTGAATTGGCATTTTTTTCTGTAAAAGCACCCTTGAATTTTCACCAATACCTCCTTGCACACAGGACAACTAGTTTGCAGTGACAAGCACTGCCCCCAGAGTTGCAAACCAGATACTCCTGACATTAGTTTATATTCTCAGTAAAACAGTAAAATCAATAAAAAAGGGCTTTTTTGCCATGGATATGAACTTTCCCAGCTCCACACTATCTCTGGTGGTTATGGGCATCATGTTTACTGATGACCAGTTGATTCTCAAACAAATTGATATGGTATGTGAGAGATGTATTTACACAATGTCACTGGAGGCAAAGTTCTCACATAAAACACACTCCTAATGTCAATCAGGTTGTCAGTAGTACACGAGCTGTAGTCATCACACACAGTTCAAGGGAGACAAACAGCACCACATATGCTGAGGCACATAAATGTAACCTTCCTTAAGACCAAAGACCTCCTAGATGAAGTACACATAACAAATATCCTCAGCAGCCCAGAAGGCTCTCTTTCAAAACAACACCCACATCAACACATACAGCCACAACTCATGGAGCCTCTAATTCTAAGCCCATAAGACATGCCACCACACAACCCAACATTCGGGTCACTGGATACTCCATTGTGAAACACACTGATGTTCATCTGACCAGGATGAGTAAGGAGAAAGTCACAATCAGTTGCTTATCAGGGGCTAGGATCTGCCACATTATGCACGGGCTCAGGTCATTGGACCAGACGTTCAGTATGACTCACTCATAGTCCATGTGTGTAAATGACCTGAGATGTACCTCTCTAGACTGTCTGAAGAGAGACCTCATGGAGCTCCTGGAGTATGTGCCCCAGGCTGGTATGACCCTAGCATTGAGTAACAGTCTATCTTCTCCAAGGATGATGCCACAATATGAACAGAAGATGAATGACTTTAATAATTGGCTTAGTTTCTAGTGTCATTCTAAGGGGTGCAACATTTGTCTACACTGAAGGAGATGGTCAATAGACCATGTTGCTTTACCAGGGATGGTCTGCACCTCTCCCCTCTAGGCTTTCAAATATTAGCTAAAACATTGTTTGTTGTCCCCCATAATGCATTTTTTGGCAATGCCAAACTGAAAGTTCTTCTGATACAGCAAATCAAAACCAATACAATCTAAAGGTTTTACTGCTCAATGCTAGGAGTCTAAACAAAAAACTCCACTCACTACAAGCTCTCTTCACTCTAGAGAATGCTAATATCTGTGCAGTACTAAGAAACAGTTTAAAGCCGCGGACAGCAGGCCAACAATGCAATGTTATAATGCGTTCCACACATATAGACCAATTACTACAAACACAGGGACTAAAGGTGGAGGTGTCTTGATTTACATCAAAAATAAATATACTTTAAGGCTAGAATGGGAAGATGCCAAGAATTTATTTGGACTGCAGGTTAGAGATTGCCTTCCCTGTCAAGGATTGATATCAGAGTATAGCCAAAGAGAAAGAAATATGGGGGTTCCTAAAAGAAAGACCAGCACTGGCAGAGGCTTTAGTAGAATCTAGAACAGAAGCTGCCATTAAAAAAGGAATAATTAGTAGAGCATATAAAATATTGCATTATAACTATAAGAATCAATCAGAGGAAGGTAGAAAGGATTGGGGAGAGAGACTGGATAATCAATTTGCAAAGAAACAATAGGAGGATATATGTATGTCTCCCAAATATGCATCAAAATCTAGAAGATTTAGGATTTTTGCTTGTAAATGTTTACAAAGACATTTTATACCCCAAGTAGATTCCAGAGAACTTTTCCTCTGGTAGATAGCACATGTTGGATGTATGACAGGGAGGAAGGAGGTAAATGAGAACATATTTTCTAGGATTGCAGTGAGTTGGCGGAGTTTAATCATTCCCTGCAGGATGCACTGTCAGAGATGCTGGCTGGGCAGATTGGTGTAATGAGGGAGATGACTTTTCTGAGCTATGATACAGAATTGGAATTGCTTAGACATGGTAAGGGCTTGCTGTGTCTAATTATGGTGACTGCCAAAAAAGCAATTACTAGAAAATGGAAATCAAAATCTAAACCAACTATATTAGAAGTAGTGAATATAGTAACAGAGATAAAACAAATGGAATTGAGATCTTTAGAAAAGGGTAGGAGCAAACTACACAGGAAAAAATGGGAATTGTGGGAACAATACATACAGGGGAGGAATGAGGTTTAAAAGAAGGTAGGACTTAAATGAGCTATGTAATGTTTGAATGAAAATGATTGGGTAGATTATAAATGATGTATAATGTTTGTAACTGGGAATGTGTCAGTATGGTTTGTGATGTAAAATGCTTCAAAGAGGATTGTGTCAGTGTGGTTTATTTTCATTTATATAAATGTATGATTGCTTATGTCATAAGTGATGGTTTAATAAAGATGTTTCTTGTTTAAAAAAGGGGAAGGAATTAAATAATGTATGTAATTTGCTTAGGTTATATGATATATTGCAATATATGTGAGAATAATGTTTGTTAATTTTAACTTGTTTATACAGTTTGATTACTTTTATATAAAAGTAAATCTGCCTATGTCACAACTGATAATTCAGTAAAGGCGTTTATAAAATAAATATACTTCAAGGCTGGTAAAACAGGACAATGCACTTGAGCTTCTCAATGTTCAAATCACCATAGGCAAAATCCCATACCACTTCCTGGCAAGTTATAGGTCCCCATCTATGACCCAGGAAACCTATAATACATATTTAAACTAACTTGAAACACTCACCATCCAACCCACTAAAATATTAATGGGTAAATTTAATTACTCCACTATTAACTCAAAAGCATACACTATACCAGATGCACATGCACAGAGATTCGAGGATTTTGTAAACACAAACTCCATGGACCAGATTGTAAATACAATTAAATACAACGACCAGGGGTACAACCATACTGGATTGGGTCCTCATTAATATGGAGAGTGCTGCACACCCTCTAGTATAATGCCTTCCCTGGTAAGGTCAGACCAGAAAATGGACTCCTTTGAAGTAAAAATAAAACCAGGGACCCCAGCTAACTCTGGAATATTCAGGAACTACTCTAAGGCTTACTTCCTGCTATTAAGTGATAACCTGGTAAAATCTGAAGCCCCCATAAATCCTGAGAACACTGCTGCCTATGCAGAACTGTTCACAAAACCCCTGTACAAGCATGTTAACAGCTGCATAAAGGCAGCTGTACCCACCAGGAAGGATTACAGTACTAACTCAAAAAACAAGCCCCCCTTGTGGAATCACAAAATCAACAGGATCTACAACAGAAGGAAGAAAATCATGGCAAAAATTAGGTGTAGCACCCAGTAGGATAAAAGCACTCTCAAACTAAACAACATCTCAGAGGACAAATAAAGTTGAACAAAGCCAAATTTGAGGTAAATATGGCCTTACAGGCCAAGTACAACCACAAGGCATTTTTCTTCTATGCCCCCAACCTCAAAGGCAATACATAATTGTGTGCAGAGCTCATTGTTAATGGAGCCATGTATACTGAGCTAGAAGGTATAGCAAAACCTAGTGGCCGACAAATTCAGCTCCAACCTTACCCCTCTCTCCTACTCAACCTCCCCTCAGGAAATACCATCAAATATAACTCCCCCTACTATCACTAGGGAACAGGTCCTTAAATCCTGTCTCTCTAAGGCCGAGAACACTACATCAATGGGCCCAAACAATATTCCAGGTTGCCTTCTCAATAGCATGAAATATGACCTATTAGGCCCTCTGGAATTGCTATTTAACTGTAGCCTGCAAACAGACTTCATGCTTTATGAATGGACTACAGTAACAGTTATCCCTCTGCATAAAGATGGGTTATCTGCAGACCCTGGAAACTACAGCTCTATAAGTATCATTAGTCTCATATGCACAGTTATGGAACAAATTATCATGGGAATGATCAGTAATGACATAGGAAACCTCCAGACACAGGACACAACCCATTTTGGTTTCATCAAGGGTAGGTCATGCCTACTCCACCTGGTAGAGTTCTTTGTAAATATCACCAAAGCAATGAATGAGGGTAAAATGGTTTGCACTGCCTACCTTGACCTGGCCAAGGCATTTGACACAATGCCCCACTCGGGCATTGTTGGCATGCTGAAGAGGTTAGTTATGAACCCTTATGTCACCTGATAGATAGCCAGCTGACTCACAGACAGAACAAAAGAAGTTAGAATTGGGGAGCCCATCTCTACAAGGAGGCCAGTAACATGCAGAGTCCTGCAGGGATCAGTCCTACGACTGGTCCTTTTTAGCATTTACTTCTCTGAAGTCAAGGCCAATGTCAATCGCCTCTCACTGACTAAATCTGCAGATGATTGCAAATTAGGAGCAGTCATAGAATCATCCAGTAAGGGCTGATACAGACAAAGAACGTGTCAGAGCCATGGACTAAAACTAAATGCCAAGAAATGTATAATAGTATCCTTAGGGAAGTCATCCATCACTGGTAACTATCATATTGACAACACACCTCTAAGAGATGACCTAGTAGTCAGGGACTTGGGGACAGACAGTAATCTAGTCTTTGACCATCATGTGCCTGCAATAGTGAGGAAATCATTCTATGTTGTACAACTTATAAACAAAGGTATGGCATCTAGATCCAAGGAAGTCATTGCTTCACTGTATTTAGCATTCATCAGACTTGTCATTGAGTACAATGCCTCCTTTGGCATGTACATAAACAGGCATATTAGCAGTTGGAATGTCCACAGAGGTTCCTCACTAAAAGAATACAGAGCATAACTAACATGTCATATGCAGACTGCCTCAAGGCCCTATTCCTGTATTCTGTCTCCTACATGATTTTGAGGGGAGATCTATGCCAGGCATACAAGACACTGTCAGACTCCACCCTGATGGACCTCCTACATATCCACAAAACAACAAAGAATCACTGGAACACGCACCACTAAAAAACGTATACTTTATTCGAGAACAGAACAAAATGAAAACACACTTATTTGTAGCCTGGAGAATCCTGTTTTAAAGCGAAAGTTCTTAAACTTGTAGTTTAATCTTGCTCTGCTCTCAAATAAAATATACGATTTTTAGTGGTTTGTGGTTCCAGTGATTCTTTGCTGTATGGACTTTTGTTAGGAATACACTGGATTTACTTGCATAACTGGCAGCTATTCTCAAGCTTCAAATATCCGCAAAACAAACAGCACACATAATTACCCATTCTAAAGACTTAAACCTTGCCTGTGATATAAATAGGCTCTGCTGGAAAGACAAGTATGTATGCCAGAGACTACCCCATCTCTGGAACAGGCTCCCCATTCATGTGAAGCAGAGTTTCTCCCTAATACAATTCAAGTGTAACTTGGACAATTGCATGGGGAAAAATGAAATTCATCCCTGGTTTGGCACCTATGTCTGTAATGAACATAGGCAGCCTGTAAATGTTTCATCTCCCAAGCCCCTGCTTACAGTTATCAAGGGTACCAGAACTTGTCAGAGCTTTGGGATGCATGGCTAGGCTTAAAAAAGGCCTTGTGGTTGTTAGCCTAGTACACACCTATGGACCTATGAATGAAAGGATAGAGGGATTATTCTAATATTTGTAAAGCTAGGGTAGATCTAGTGCAGTCAGAAGAGGCAAAAGGGGAATTGTTACTTTAGCTCATAAGCAATTGAAAAAGCACTTTGCTAGGCAAGAGAAAAGATGATAGAGGTGAGTGGTTTATTTTAAAATTAAAACTGTTGGATAGGATCATATTCTGGGGAAGTTTTATGGACCTAACATAGATTCTGATCAGTGTATTAACTTTTTTTCAACCTTAACCAAGATGAAACAAGAAACAAAGTGATTCAATCTGTATTGTTGGTGGTGAGTTCAATGTTGTATTTATAGGTTCATAGGTTCATAGGTTGATACTAGGCTATCTGCCCTAGGGCATTTACAAGCCTAGCCAGAATGTGTTTGGCTTTCGCCACCCATTTTAATTTAGTTGACTGTGCCTCTGTATAGTAGGTCACAGAAGATAGCCCATTTAAGGTTAGTTTACTGTGCCTCTGTCTAGCAGTGACACAGAAGAGATCCCAGGGGTAAATTTATGATCTCCCATCTAAACGTCAAGATTCTTCTTGAAGAGGGTCATTGAGGGGCTCTGTCTGACATGGATTGGGATTTTATTCCAGAGTGAGGGGAGCCTCTGGGATATGAATCTGTCCCTCCAACATGTTCTATTTATTTCTGTGCTGAGGTTTAAGTCACTGGAGCGTGTAGTTCTCATGGATTTGGATTTCTTGAGGTGGAGCATGTCCATTAATTCTGGGTTGGACATGGCTTTATACGTCAGGCACAGATCGCCTCTGAGTAGGTGGTAAGCAACTGAGTAGAGCTGGAGTTTCTTTAGCCTAACTGCGTAGGGCATCTGTTTGAGTCCCTTGATAATCTTGGTGAGGTACTTTTGGGGTCTTTCTAGTTGTAGCAGGTGTCGGGTAAGGTACATCCCACATGGGGCAATGTATTCAATTATGGGCTTGATGAGTGATGAGTAGAGGGGCACAATGACCTCTCTTGATCTAGATGTGAACCCCTTTGTGATAAGGTGGGCTATATAGAATGTCTTTCTAACCACTTTGGCAATGTGATTGTCAAAGGAGAGATTGCAATCTACTTGGGTCCCCAAATCCCTAATTATTTCTTCCATACTTAATGGATTACCACCTATGTGGTAATTTGTGGGCACTTTGTTTTTACCAAAGGGGATGACTATGCACTTTTTGGCATTTAGCTTTAGGCCATGGCTCTGGCACCAGTTATCCGTCTCTGTGAGACCTTTTTGGAGGATGCTTGTGTCAGCCGGTGAGTCGATTATGGCCCCCAGTTTGCAGTCAGCTGCAAACTTTGTCAGCCATAGTCCTCCTGTGTTAGCCTGTACCTCAGAGAAATATATACCGAACAAGAGAGGTCCCAGGACTGAGCCTTGTGGGACGCCACTTGTAACTGGTTTAGAGTCTGACATGGCACCTGCAATTCTGACCATGTGGGTTCTATCCCTAAGCCAGTTTGCAACCCATCTTGTGACATAGGGGTTGATATTTAAGCTGGTGAGCTTATTTATGATGCCCGAGTGGGGTATTGTGTCGAAGGCTTTTGCAAGGTTAAGGTAGGCTGTGTGGACTACCTTCCCTTCGTCTATGGCCTTGGTGACTGTTTCAAAGAAATTGACCAGGTTCAAGAGGCAAGATCTGCCCTTAACAAAGCCGAATTGGGTAGGATCCAGTGTTTGGAGGTTCCCAATGTCTTTGTTTATGAGTTCCATGATTATACGCTCCATAGCTTTGCAGACCAGGCTAGTTGGGCTTATAGGGTGATAGTTTCCGGGGTCCGTTGTGGCACCACCTTTATGGAGTGGGACCACTGTTGCAGTACGCCATTCTTTGGGTACATATCCTGTTGTAAGGCTGAGAGTGAACAGTGATTTTAAGTGAGGGTTCAGTTCTTCTTGGAGCTCATGTAAAATGCAGCCCGGGACACCGTCTGGTCCCATTGATGCTGTGTTTTTTGCTTTGGAGAGGGCAGCTCTCACCTGTGCATCTGTGATGTCAGGGAAGCTACACTCTGTTGGGATAGTCATTTGCTGATTTGGGGGGGAGGGGGGAGAAGTTTGCACTGAACCTGTCTGCCAGGATGTTGGCAATGTCTGTGGGTTCAGTGTATTTTTTTGTCATTTTGTACTAACTCAGAGCATTTGATCCATTTTTGGACAGTTTACCTTCAGAGATAGTTCAGCTTCCCCAAAATCCAGAATGTTTAAAATTCTGTATTGCTCAATTAAGTTTGGTTGATGCTTAGAGGGCTTTACAACCACACACCATCAATTATACAAATTTAGGTCAGATTCATGTTGAATAGCCAAAGGTAATTTCAGCAAATGGAAACAAACTGAAAACCATTCACCAAAACCACCTTTGATGAACAATATAACAAATATTTTTGCAATGAGACAAGCCCCCATGTACCCCCCAGAGGGGGTGACACCCTCCATACCCCCTGGAATTATATACAGGTATGCACCACTTAAAGTGCAGGATAGGTTTTATCCCATAGACCGTTAAGCGGTGCGGACATTAAGTGAACACCCTATGCTTTGCATTGTGCTTCCCTTAATGTCAGTCTGCACAACAGCTGTTCACATTTATGTCCACTTAACACATAAATATGGTTGGACATTGTGCAGAAGGACAAGAGGCACACACAGTATACAACTCCAAGGACACGCAACAGTGAAGAAAAAAGCAAACTATACTACAGGCGAAAGTAATTTTTGCAAACAGCACTCACTATTTTTGCATTCATCGAAATTACCTTCATCCACATGACACATTGCCTTTAGGGTCCAGGAGGTAATGTAGTAAGCAGACTAGATTTTTGGATTATCATCAGCAGTAGTTTGGGGATAGTGTCATATGTGGAACATTTATCGGGACTCCTCTTGGACCCTAATGCGGTCATGCTAAGCCTTAATGGATTTGGACCATGTTATTCCTCTGTAAACTGGAGAATGGATCTCCTTTTTTTAAATCACAAGACAAGATGGGAAGCTTAAAACATGGTTAGAACAGTTCTGGGCACAGTAGTGCAAGGATGAGGCTCACTGGATAGGGATGTGGGAGCCATTTAAGAATTCTGCATATGTCAACAAGAGAAAAAGGGCAGACAATACAAACTTCAAAAGAATTAGAGTTGTTAATAGAACAAAGTGAGAACAAATACAAACAGGGTAACTGCACAGATAAGGTTTTGTGGCATAATATTTCCCAACTTAAAAAGAGAATAGGACATTGCAATTTGCTTTAATGAGTGGAAAATGGGATAGAATGAGTTTATTTTACTGGGCCAAAGGTATGAAATCTCCTAAGCTGTTGGCATATAGATTTACAGAGAGAAGGCAAGATACTGCATTTACATCTTTGGTGGATGAAATGGGAGATGCTGTTTGCCATCTGTTAGAAGCTCAACAGTCTGATATATAGCAGATTTAAAGAAATGTATGTGTCAAAGCTTTGCGAAGGAGACATGGAGATTATGCCCTTTTCAAACAGATTAGTTTTTCAAACATGTTTTGGAGGAAGATCAAATCAAATTAAAAGCTGATATTTCTCTTGAAAATATATATAGGGCAACAGATGTAATAAAACCTAGTCCAGATGGCATACCAGTTAAGATCTATAAAAATGTTACAAGAAGCAACTAGCCCGTCTTGTTGCTGGAGTTTAGAGAAATGATAAAGTGCAATATTTTCCTACAACTTTTAGAACTGCCTCTATTGTATTAATTCAAAAGCTGGGTAAGAATTATAGTGATCCCAGGGCTTACCATCCCATTTCCTTATTAACATTTGATAGCAAGATTTATGCAAATATATTGTTAACTAGTACTGGGCGGTGCAGTGGTACAGCAGTTAGCATTGTCACCTCACAGCAAGAGGTTCTCCATTCGATTCTCGGATGGCATGCCTTCTGTATGGAGTCTGCATGTCCTCCCTGTATTCATGTGGGTTTCCTCTGGGTGCTCTGGTTTCTTCCCACATTCCAAAAGACGAGCCTGGCATGTTTCTTCCCAAGCCTCCACTGAAAATGGGCTCTGTCCCAGTCAGACTTTCCTGGTAAACAAATGTTAAATAGAAAAATAAAACACTAATCTTGAGAAAGTTGTACCTTATCTGGTGGAAGAAAAACAATAGGGATTTATCATGGGAAGAGCAGGACGATCTGGTTCAATTTGCAGGAACTGAGCAGTAAATCTGCAGAAGCTTGTATTACATTATTGCTTGACTTTCAGAAGGCATATGACTTGGTGGAATGGTCATATTTATGATCAATTATGTTTTCCTATACAATTTATTATAATGGTCCAGATTTTTTATCACTCATCTAGAGATTTTCTTACTACTGGGGAGTCTTCTCCCAAGTATTCTATCTCACCTGGGGAGGGAGACAAGGATGTCCACGGTCTCCATTACTGTTTGCTTTGGTGACTGAAACCTTGGCTGTAGCCTTAATGCAGCAACATATTCAGTATGTGATACCAACAAGATCAGGTTCTTTTACTTTACCTACATGGTTTGTGGATGACCGAAAACTTTCGTAGGTTAATAGGCTCATAGGTGTGCACTAGTCTAATGACCACTGGGGCCTTTTTAAGTCTAGGCATGCTTCCCAAATCTGACAAGTTGTGGTATCCTTGGTAGAATAAGCAGGGACTTCGCAGATGAAACATTTACAAGCAAGAGCCTGGGAGATGAACCATTTACAGGTTGCCTGTGTCTAATAGTGGCATAGGTGCTACACCAGGGGTGAATTTCTGGTTCCCCATCTAGTTGTCTAGGTTACACTTTGAGTTATGGAGGAATTCTGCTTCAAATGGATGGGGAGCCTGTTCCAAAGAAAGGGTAGTCTCTGGAATACATACCTGTCTCTCTAGAAGGTCCTATTTATATCACAGGCAAGTTTTAAGAATTTAGAATGGGTAATTCTGGTGCTGTTTGTTTTCTGGATATGCAGGAGGTCCATCCTGGTGGGGTCTGACAATTCATTTTATGACAGGCATAGATCTCACCCAACAGCCTGTAGGAGACAAATACAATGATAGGGCTTTGAGGCAGTTTGCATAGGACATGTTACTTATGCCCTGTATTCCTTTAGTTAGGAAACTCTGTGGAAATTCCAATTGTTGGATATGCCTTGTTAGGTATATTCCAAAGGGGGCATTGTACTCAATGACACATCTGATGAATGCCAAATACAGTGAATCAATGACTTTCTTGGACCTAGATGCCATACCTTGCACAACACAGAATGATTTCCTTACAACCTCAGATACATGCTTTTCAGATTCCATGTGTGTCCCCAACTGCCTGACTATTGGGTCGACTCTCAGGCATGTGTTGTCAATAAGGTAGTTAACAGGGGTGGTTGATTTCCACAAGGATACTATTATGCATTTCTTGGCATTTAGTTTTAGTCCATGGCTTTAGCACAAGTTTTCTGTCTGTGTCATCCCTTCCTGTAAAACATTAGTGTCATTGGGGGATTCTACGACTGCTCCTAATTTGTAATCATCTGCAGATTTGGTCATCCAGAGGCCCCTGATATTGGCTTTGACTTCAGAGATGTAGATGCTAAAAAGTCCCAGGACCAATTCTCAGCGGTTCAACTGGTGAATAACCTGTTGCAGAGTAGGCTCTCCATTTTTAACTTCCTGGGTCCTGTCTGTGAGCCAGCCAGCTATCTACTGGGTGACATAAGGGGTTATACCGAACCTCTTGAGTTGTCAACAATGTCCAAGTGGGGTAGTGTGTCAAACGCCTTGGCCAGGTCAAGGCAGGCAGTGTGAAGCATTTTGTCTTTGTCATTTGCTTTGGTGACCTTCTCAAAGAAGTCCACCAGACCGAGTAGGCATGACCTGCCCTTGACAAAACCAAAAAGGGTTGGATCCAGTGTCTGCAGGTTTCCTATGTTATGAGTGATAATTTCCATGATAATTCTTTCCTTGACTTTACATATGAAACTAGCGAGATTTATGGGTCTGTAGTTTCCAGGGTCTGTACATGGCCCACCTTCGTGCAGCGGGATTAAAGTTGCTGTTCCCAATTTATGAGGCATGAAGCATATATGGAGGTGACAATTAAATAATTCTAGAAGGCCTGATAAGTCTTGTTTCATGCTGTTTAGAAGACAGCCTGGGATATTGTTGGGGCCCATTCATGCAGTGTTTTTGGCCTTAGAGAAAGAGAGAGCACTGATGACCTGTTCCCTAGTGATAGTTGGGGGAGTTAAATTTGATGGCATTTCCCCAGGAGATGATGGGGGGAGAGAGAAGAGTAATGTTGGAGCTGAATTTGTCTGCCAGTATGTTTACTATATCTTCTGGCTCAGTGTATGTGGCTCCATTAACGGTGAGCTTTGCGCATAATTGTGTATTGTCTTTGAGGTTGTTGACATAGATAAAGAATGGCTTGTGGTTATTCTTGGCCTGGGAGGTCAGATTTACCTCAAGTTTGGCTTTTTTTTAACACACCTTTATTAAATTATCACTTGTGACACAGGCAAACAATTTATACAAAAGTAATCAAACTGTATGGACAAATTAACGTTAACAAACATTATACTTCACATATACTGCTATACATTGTATAACCTAAGCAACATTGCATAAATTATTCAATTCCTTCCCCTTTTTTAAACGAGAAACATATTTAGTAAACCATCACTTATGACATAAGCAATCATACATTTAAATAAATGAAAACAAACCACACCAACACAATCCTAGTTGCAAACATTTTACATCACAAACCATACTAACACACTTCCAGCTGCAAACATTATACATCATTTATAATCTACCCAAATGTTTTCAGTCAAACATTACATAGCTCATTTAAGTCCTGCCTTCTTTTAAACATAATTCCTCCCCTGTATGTATTGTTCCCACAGTTCCCATTTTTCCTATGTAGTTTGCTCCTACCCTCTTCTAAAGATCTCATTTCCAATTGTTTTATCTCTGTTATCATATTCACTACTTCTAATATAGTTCATTTAGGTTTGACTTCCATTTTCTAGTAATTGCTTTTTTGCAGCCACCATAATTAGACACAGCAAGCCCTTACCATGTCTAGGCAATTCCAATTCTGTATCATAGCTCAGAAAGATCATCACCCTCATCACACCAATCTGTTTACCCAGCATCTCCGACAGTGCATCCCGCAGGGAATTCTTAAAGTCCACCAACCCACTGCACTCCCAGAAAATATGTCCCCAAGTATCTCTTTCATCCCCATCACACCTCCAACATTTGCTATCTACTTGAGGAAAATTTCTATGGAGTCTACTTGGGGTATAAAAATATCTATGTAAACATTTCCAAGCAAAAATCCCAAATCTTCTAGATTTTGATGCATATTTTGGAGACATACATATATCCCCCCATTGTTTCTTTGTGAATTTCTTATCCAGTCTCTCTTCCCAGTCCTTTCTAATCTCCTCTGACTGATTCTTATAATTATCACGCAATATTTCATATGCTCTACTAATTATTCCTTTTTTAATGGCAGCTTCTGTTCTAGATTCTATTAAAAACTCTACCAGTTCTGGTCTTTCATTTAGGACCCCCTGTTTCTTTCTGTTTGTACTCTGATATCAGTCCCTGATAGGGAAGGTAATCTCTAACCTGCAGTCCAAATAAATTCTTGGCCTTGTACCTTTCCCTCTCTAGTTATTTGTTCCCAATACCTTTGTTTCTTTGCCAGTTTTCTTCAATCAAGTCCAGGCCCCTCTTGTCCATTGCTGTCATCCCTCTTTGTAGAATCTCCTTTCTCCCGTCCCTCGTTGGCTTAGTTTTTAGAACACTTTTGCTACTTTATGGATATAATATTCTGTATGATTATTGTTATCCTCCTCAAAGGCCTGCATCCAAATCCCAGTCTCTCTTTGTTTCTTGAGCTTCCCCCCTGTTTCAACATCATCCCTTTCCACTTTTAATTATCGTTTTCTGCTTGTGCTATGTATAGGAGCCTTAACTGTGTATCTCTGAATATCCCTTCAAACTGGGTAATTCCAATCCACCCTGTTCTACTGGAAGAATCAGCTTATCCCACTTGACTTTTGCCATATTCCCCTCCCAGATGAAGTCCTTCAGCTCTTTATTAATTGCTATCCACAACTTTTCCTCTGATTTATGAAAACATACCAGACCTGTGTATAAGACTAAAGGGACTAAAATATTTTGAATGTTTGTATCTTACTATCCAGCTTTGGTTGACTTTATTTGATCTCCGAGTTATTTGTTTAGTTTGATGACAACACCTTTATCCTGCTGGGTGGTACACCTCCTAATTTTTGCCATGATTTTTCCCTTCTGTAATACAGCCTACTGATGTTGTGATTCCATCGGGGTGGCTTATTTTTTGAGTTAGTTCTGTACCTCTTCCTGGTGGGTACAACTGCCTCTATGCAATTATTAACATGCTTGTATATGGTTTCTGTAAATAATTCTGTGCAGGCAGCATTGCTCTCATGGTTTGGGGGGGGAAGTATAAATTTTGCCAGGTTATCACTTAACACAAGGAAGTTAGTCTTAGAGTAGTTTATGAATGTTCCCGGGTTAGCTGTGGTTCTGGGATTTATTTTTACTTCAAAAAGAGGTTTATTTCAGGAGGTGTCAGGCAATATAATATCAAAGGAGATCATTTTGTGGTCTGATCTTAACAGAAAGGACATTACTGTCAGGAAGGGGGGTGGGTGTAGCACTCTCCCATATTAGTGAAGACCAGATCCAGTATGTTTACACGGGTCTACTTTACAAAGATCGCATTTTCACAAAGTCGACTTTCATATGGCCGAGACCATATGATCGACTTTCAGAAAGCCGATCATGTAAAATAAACACAAAAAACACGATGAACACTTACCTTAAAACTGTTAGCAGTGGGACAAGCCCCCTCTCACCCCCCATAACTTAAATATACCAACTCTGAGATCGCACTATAGTGCGGAAGAGGGAAATTTTCCCATTCTGCACTGTACGGAGATAGTGGTTCCCCATGGTCGGCTTTTCAAAAGTCGATCATATGGCCTTGGCCATATGAAAGTCGACTTTGTGAAAAGTCAACCATGTAAAGGGAATCCGTTTATGCCCCAGCTGGCATACAGAAGCAAAACAGTATCATTAATCTCAAACTGAGAAGCAGGCCAAAGGCTCTTTGGTGATCAGCAGTCTTATCCCAGATTATGCAGGGGTTTGTAAGTTTGCTGTAGTCTTTTTTTAGTAGATACCTTGAACAGCAACCAGACTACCTCAGAGATACTCACTGCCTTAGAGGCAGTCAGGAATCAATCACCGTCTGCTCCTTCTGTCACTTTGGATGAGGTATTCACAGATTGCGCTGCCTGCCATTATCACGACCATCACATTTTGAGGAAAATACCTTTATTTTCCCTTAAACACTGTGGTTTTGGAAGAGTATAATAAAGCTAATTGGGGAGAAGCAGTTACAGATAAAAAATATCTGGGGGGCTGACTTGAACTTCTCTTTTGCAAAAATTGTGGGAAAAAATCTGACTCTGCTACACAACTTTGGGAGACTTACATTACTCAGCAGAGATTGAGTCAAGTCAAGATTATGTTATTGCCTTAGCATTTGTTTTTAGACACCTTTCATAATGTGGTTTCAAAACTGTCAATCAATACATTACTGAAGATTATCTTTACTTTTCTGTGGAATAACAAAACTTTAAGGCTTAGTAGAAGAAAGTTACTAGCAACTAAAAGTAAAGGACTACTGAACTTAACAGAATATAGGTTCATAGGTAGATACTAGGCTAACAACCACTAAAGCCTTTATAAGCCTAGCTGTGCAGCCCAACCCAGCTGTGTCCCCATGTACCTTGGGTGTCCATTAGGAGGGGATATGTTAGTTTGGATGTGGCTAAAGGCTTTGGCAGCTTATGTTAGCTACATAATATTTTACTTACTGTCTGCCTCTGTCCATTACGGACATAAGTTCATAGGTAAGTACTAGGCTAGATGCCCTTGTGAGCCATTTTAAGCCTAGCAAATTTCCCTTTTTGTACTCCAAATGACCATCCTATTTAGTTATAGACTGGCCTTACCCATCCCTTGGTCAGTAATTATATATTACACCTAATGAGAATAAATGGGATCATAACAGATAATCTGAGGGGACCCATGCATGGGATAAAGCATTTAAGAACTGCATCTGTCCATTAGTAGTACTGGGGCAGTCCTGGGGTTCATTTTCTGTTTCCCATCCATAGATCTAAGTTGCACTTGAAAATGGCCAGGGATAAACTTTGTTTTTATGATGATGGGGAGTCTGTTCCACAGCAGCAGTATCCTCTGTGAAATATACCTGTCCCTCGAAACCTGCTGATGTTGCACAAGATGTTTAGATCCATAGAGCAAGCATTTCTGATGCCATTTGACTTGCTGATATGCAGTGAATCCATCAGTAATAGGTCAGAGGATGCCTTGTATGCCAGACACAGATCGCCTCTTAGCTGTCTGTAGGATACAGAGTATAGTGATAGGACTTTGAGTCAGTCCATGTAAGACATGTTGTTCAAGCCTTGTATCCTTTTAGTAAGGTATCACTGTGAGCATTCCAATTGTTGCATGTGTCTGGACAGATACATGCCAAAGGGGCCACTGTATTCAATAACTGGCCTAATGAGGGCTGAGTAAAGGGGGTAATGAAATCCTTAGAGCTAGACACAATCCCTTTGTTTATAAGCTGTGCAATGTAATACTTTTTTACAACAATAGACACATGTTGGTTCAAAGTTAGGTCACTGTCCACATAAGTTTCCAAATCCCAAACAACTGGGTCAACTCTTAGGGGCGTATTATCAATCTGATAGATGACTTCCCAAAGGATACAATAATGCATTTTTGGCATTTAGTTTCAGACCATGATTTTGGCACTAGTTATTTGAGACAAATCTTCCTAGAGGATGATTAAGTCATTTGGGAATTCAATGACTGCTTATAACTTAGTCAGCCAGTGCCCTTTGGTATTGGCTTTTACTTCAGAAAGGTAGATGCCATACAGGATAGGTGCCAGCACAGAACCCTGGGGGACTCCACTGGTGACTGTTCTCTTTATAGAGGTAACTTCCCCTATTTTGATTATTTGCATCCTGTCTGTCAGCCAGTTGGCAATCCAGCTGGTAACATAGAGGTTTATTCCCAGTTTATTTAGCATTTCTACTATGCCTGAGTGGGGAATTGTGTTAAAAGCTTTGGCCAGGTCAAGGTATGTGGTATATGCCATTTTGTCTTCATCCATTGCTTTGTTGACCTTTTAAAAAAAAAATCAACCAGGTTGAGTAAGCATGATCTGCCCTTGGCAAATCCAAACTGAGATGTGTCCACTTTTTGGAGGTTCCCTAAATCCTGATTTGATTACTTCCATGATCATTTTTTCCATGGCTTTGCATATGAGGCTGGTCAGACTTATGGGTCTGTAATTGCCTGGGTCTGTGGAAGGCCCTTTCTTATTCTGTGGAGTGACTGTAGCTGTTCTCCATTTGCTTGGTACAAAACCTGCATGGAGGCTGAGATTGAACAATGTTGTTAGGGGTGTGGCTAAAGCATGCTTCATGCTATTTAAGATGCATCCAGGAATATTGTCAGAGGCCATCAATGCAATATTTTTTTGTTTTTTATAGCACTTTTAAGACTTAGTCTTGTGTGATAGCCAGAGGCAAGCCAGTTTCAGGTATATATTAAGGGACAGCTGGAGGACAGAGAGATGCGTAAAGTGAGAGCTAAATTTATTGGTCATAAGGTTTGCTGTATCTTCAGCCTCGATGTAGGTAACATCATTCACAATCAGCTCAGTGCATTGCTGCATAATGCTTTTCACAGTACTGACATAACTAGAAAAAGGCCTTGTGACTGTCTTTGGCTTGGGCTATTTTAGCCTTAAACTTTCTTTGGTAGATTTTATTGAGGTCCTGAGTTGTTTATTTCAGTGACAAGAACTCTAACATTCTGAGAATTACTGTTCTTACTTTTGGTCAAAATTATTTTCCTTTTATTATAACACTTGCTGATATTATGGTTCCACCATGTGGGTTTGTTTCTGGGGTTTGTCCTGCACTTGTTGCTACAGGGTACAACTGCATCCACAGCTGTCAACTGTCCTAAATTTCCCAGGTAAACCCATTTCTCAATTAAAATACAACCCCATCCCTGGCCACCCATTTTGTCTGTTAAAATTCCCATATTTTTCAAATTCTGCATTAATGAGACCTCTGCTTTTGGCTTATGACAGTTTAACCAATCAGAACATCTCTTTGCTGCATCTAATAAGTATGCTACCAGCTGGCTTCCTGTTCTGCTACTAACTGCTTGCAACAAGTTCCTGTTTAGTGCCTCTGGATTGATTAATGTATGGCAGCAGACTTAAGAAGCATGTTTTTTTTTTCTATCAGGTCCACTTAGACCTAAATTAATGGTCTGTTCTATTGTTCGTCATACTGGAGAAATGCATTTTCAGACTTGCGACTGTTTGTCCATCCTTGACAGCCGTAAGCTGAAGATTTGGGTGCACTGGATGGAGACTGCCACTGTTTACCTGCTGAGGTCATCACTGGAAGAAGGAAGGACCGTGGGACAGGATTTATTATATATTGTCTGGACAACTTATTTGCTCGCAAAAGGTCTGAGTTTGTTGGAGCCACCGACAGAATTTAAGGATTATTTATCTATTTATTTTTGCCTGGTCATGTGGTTGGTTTGTGAAAGTTACTTATTCTTTGTTAACAAGATCAATGGTTTGCAACCACTAATTCCCAGGTGAGTCTTTTTTTAATTGCTACAGGCAACAGTCAGATACAGAAGATGACTTTTTAAGGCATTTACCATAGCTAGCGGAGGAAGAGAGAGATAAGCTGTTAGTTGCACTTTCAGTTTAATATAAAGTTAGTCAAATCTATGTATCATGAAAGGCAACGCCTCTAGGAATAAGAAACTAGCAGCTGAAATGTATCTGTATATCCATATAACAGATGCTGTGCATAGTATTTATAGTATGTTGATGCTAACTCAAAATCTGTTGTCCTGTCAACTTTCTAAGCTTGTTGCTAATGCAAAACCTGTTATTTTATCAACTGTCTTATGAGAGCAATATTTAAAAGTTGTCCCTGATAATGTGATATTATATTTGTCTCCCCCATTATGCTGGGCTTTGTCCAGAGTTCCTGAGCAAAGTTGTTGAAAGATGACTTATTTATTTTTTTATCTGTCAAATAATGGCATTTGTGATGCTGGGATTGCAGTCACTATTAAATGAGGTACCACAGTTCATATTAAGAACATGCATGCTGATAATGGAAAATCTGTCATCTTTCTAAGCTTGTTGCTGATACAAAACCTGTTATCTATCAACTGTTAAGTTTGAGAGCAATATTTATAAACTGTCACTGATTCTAGTCCTTCCCCGTCCATTATTTTTGGCTTTATTTAGAATTCCACAGTATCAGCTGCATTAATTGACTTTTTTGCCAAGATGATTACGTTGAATACCAGTTTTACTCTGACATTCTGTGTCTAACCATGAGGACATGTCATGGGTAGACCTGTAGTAATAGTCTATGTAAGGTAGAGTACTGAATGTAAATTGATTTTTGTATGTTGTTTCTATATTAAATATTTGTCTTCTGCAAAAAGCTCCTGTAGTCATAACAAATGGAACGGTTGGGGTTTGAGGGTGGTGTGGGCCATGTACTACTAGAATTTTATTAATCCATTTGAAAATATGAATACTTCTGTATTATGAGCTTGCGTGTATATATAAATCTCTGATGCTTATGTGTGTATATAACTCTCTTTTTAATAAAAAAAGTTCTCAAATAAAGCCCTGTCTGTGTAATTGAATGTGTGGGCATGTGCAACAGAATGGGTGTGGGTGTGTACATTAATGTGCTCATTTTATTACACATATCTTATGCTAATTAGGTGTCCGTGATTGTCACTGATTTTAAGGTCCATTGTCCCGGATTCTCTCATCTGGAGGTTGAGAGTTATGGCTGCATCTGTGCAGAAAACTAATTACATTAAAATATTAAGTATTTATCCAATAAACTAATTATAGTAAAAAAATCACTAACTTGATATTAAAATCAGTGCAAGCAATATCAGTACACTCAGTATTAAACAATGTTATCAAACTTTTAGCCGGGTGAGTAGTTTAAGGGCAGAGACTTTGAAAAAATGATACTTAATGTGCTTATCAACAGCCAATAAACAAGGAGAGGGAGGGAATTAAGTTGTCTAATTATCATAATGGGCAGGCAACAAGAAAGTCACTGGGTTTAAGAATAAAACTATAATAGGGTGTGTGGAAGGGATAAACAATTAGAAGCTTAGTTAGGTCTGAGTTAACTGGCCTGTAACTGCCCCAGTGCAAAGGCAAGTCCTGAATTAGCCTGACATACACTCAGTAAACAAGAATGAAACCAGGGCTTAATAGCAACAGTTAGACCACTTACAACAACAACAAAAATGCAGCACAACTATGTACTGGAACCACTAATATAGATTTAAAGACCTTAGCTAAAGCAGATAAAGACTGTTAAAATTAATATAAAATCAGATCAAGAAATGAAAACACTTATATGTCTTTCTCTGTCTTGTAGAACTATTACAATGTAACAGTAATTTAAAAAAAAAAAACAACAAACAGCAACTTTGGAATTCACAGACCCTTAGCTCTGAGTTGACTAGCTTGGAACTGCCCAAAAATACAAAGACAAGTCCTGAGCTAGCATGACATACACTCAGTACACAAGAATGAAACCAGGGCTTAATAACAACAGCTAGACCAATTACAACAGCAAAAATGCAGAGCAACTATGTATTGGACTCACTAATATAGTCTTAAATACCTTAGCTAATGCAGATATAGACTGTTAAAATGAATTTAAAATCAGATCAAGAAATGAAAACACTTATTTGTCTTTCTCTGTCTTGTAGGACTATTACATGGGGGACAGACTGGGGGTGAATTTTCAATTTCCAATTTAGTGGTCAAAGACGAACTCTGCTTCACATGGCTGAGAAGCCTATTCCATAGGGCGAGGATCCTTTGAGACACCTCGGTCTCACCAGCATGTCCTATTTATGTCACAGGCAAAGTTTAAATCCTTGGATCAGTGTTTCTAGTGCTGTTCATTTTATGGATGTACAAAAGATCTGTTGAGGCTGGATCTGAGGATGCCTTATATTCCAGGCATAGATTGCCTGTCAGTAATCTGTAGGAGACTGAGTATAGAGATAGGGCCTTCAGGTGATCTGTGTAGAACAGTGTGTTAATACCCTGGATTCTTCTGGTGAGGAACTTCTGTGGATGTTCCACCTGTTAAAAATGTCTGGTCAATTATACGCCGAAAGGGGACTGTACTCAGTAATGGGTCTGATAATGGCCGATTAAAGTGGTGCTATAACTTCATTGGACCTAGATGCCATACCCTTATTTATAAGTTGGGTGAAATAGTCAAGACAGTAAGAAAGTCATTCTATGTGTTGGTTGAAGACCATATTACTGTCTACATATGTTCCTAGATCCCTAACTACTGGGTCAACTCTTACGGGTGTTTTATCAATTGAGTAGTTGGCTTGTGTGAACATTTTTCAAAAAGGGCACTATAATGTGCTTCTTGATGTTGAGTTTTAAACCGTGGCTTTTACATCAGTCATTTGTCTGTGTTAGGCCCTCTTGCAGGATGTTAGTGTAATGGAAAGAATCTATGATAGCTCCCAATTTACAGTCATCTGCAAACTTGGTGAGCCAGAGGCCCTAGACATTAGCTTTGAATTCAGATAAGTAAATGCCAAACAGGAGCAGCTCAGCATAGATCCCTGAGGTACTGCACTGATGACTGGTCTCTTGATGGAGGTGGTCTCACCAGTCCTGATTTCTTGGTTCCTATCTGTGTGCCAGTTTACAATCCAGTGAATTGTGCAGGGATTTATACCTAATTCAGTAAGTTTGTCAAAAATACCTGTGTGGGAGATTGTATACTGAATGCCTTAGCCAGGTCAAGGTAGGTGGTATGCACCATCTTCTCCTCATCCATTGCATTGATGACCCTCTCGAAGAAGTCAACCAGGTCAAGTAAGAAAGACCTTCCCTTGGTCTTAAAGTCCAAGAAACATGCCTATATGCTAAGGCTGTTTTGGAATGGCAAATTATTAGAGCTTGGTTCAGTTCATGGCCACTTTGGATGTTCATCATCCTCACTGCTGCAGTAGTCTATGGGCAGGATACACCACCCGACCAGCTTCCCAAAAATATAACCACTTTGTACACAGTCCCTCTGGCTGTCTATAGGTTAGCTCCTTTGGGTGGGAAGTATAAAAGCAGCCAGAATGACTAAAAACCTTCAGTACTTTGATGTTTTGTACAAATACATCTTTGAGACTTCTTTGGTGCAGCAGTCAGCCAGGGCTTCCTGTCAGACTGATAAGACCCCTTTTGGGGATCCCTTCCACATATATAAATTATATTTTGAATATTTTTTAGTGTTTACTCTTTTTTTGCAGTACATAGTAGTATATTGTTATTTATTTATTTTACATTTGTTAACTGGGATAGTCCACTGGACACAGGTCCATTTTCAGTGGAGGCCCGGGGAGAAAAGCTCCGCACATATGAATAACATGTAACAAAAAACTACAAAGTTTACAAAGTATATTTAGATACAAAATGCAGTGAGTCTTAATAGCAGTACAGTCATACACAGCAATCACAATTAGTGAAAACAGAGAAATCTTACAGTAATAGTTTCATTAGTCTAAAGATATATATATATATATATATATATATATATATATATATATATATATATATATATATATATATATAAAATGACCTCAATCATTGCTGAAGGGAGTCGTGTGTAAATCAACAACTTCTTAAAGGTTATTGTGGTCGAAACCATAAAAATCTATTTTATTATATTGTATGTATTTCTACAGTAATAGAATATAGACATATCTGTTCCTCTTGAGGTGTGAGATAGTTAAGGTGGTGTAGGGTCCAACATAGTGGAGGTTCCAACCTGGTAAAGTACAAGAGCATAGCCAGTTATTAGTGAAATACAGTTTTAATGCTTTTTTAAACTGTATGAAGGATGTCATAGTAGTTATGTTACAGAGTAGAGCATTACCTCACAGCGAGAGGTTCTCCTGTTCGATTCTCAGCTGGAGTGCCTCTGTGTGGAGTCTGCATGTCCTCCCCGCAGTCGAGTGGCCTCCGAAAGACATGCGTGAATGGGCATGCCTTGGCTGAAGGTTGACCGTCGGGCTGTCAACTCGGCACCATAAAAATCTACTGCCAATTATTAGCGGACCGGAGTTCCTCTGTGGCAACCCCTAACCGGGAAAAGCCGAAAAGACAAGCAAACAATTAGAAAAGAGGGCATCACCTGCTGTATTATTTGACTTAGTTACTGTGAGAATAAGTTTGTTACTTTGGAGGTGAAGTAGACTTTGCAATGCAGGTTTTTTTCTGGTTGATATAAAATTTTATGGACCAGAGAGAGTTGGTTGTAGTGCAGGAATTGAGGAAGTTTCAGCCAGTTGAGCAGCTTCAAGGATGAGCAGTGGGGAGATCTAAATGGAGAGTCAGAGGCAAATCTAGCTAGGTCTGCTGTTCTAAGGTTGGTGAGAATAGGTGAGGCATAGAGGAGGGTAGAAATAAGGTGAGTGTGAGATATAGTAGCTTTTGTTTGTTGGGTAAGAAATTGTCTGTTTAGTAGATGTTCACTAATTACCATTACTTTCTCAGTCTAGGGATTGCTTTCTAGGATTTGACTGTAATTTAGTACCCTAGAGATAAAATTTAATTTTGTTCTTGTTCTTAAACTGTTTTTGGACAATCAGAAGTATTTTTACAACAGAATAATGGGATTATATGTGAATGCTTCTACTTACACTTGGTTTGCTTTGGTTTTATGCAACTTTACAAAGCAGTTAATTTATTTAATTCTGTCTGTTTTTTGTCAGGGAATTCTTGTTTGCTGATCGTATTACTTTGTTGTGATATAGATTTGATTGGACTGGAAGTGTTGCTTGTGATTATGATTACTATTGACAATTTACCTTCTGACAGACTCCTTCTGGCATACCTTACTGGCAAACAGGCTTCTTCCCTGGCTACAGCATGGATTCTTACCCCTGTCCTGCTGGTCATTCTTCTAACACAGCTAAAGAGAGAGAAGATTGAACATGAGTCTGTGCCTTCCATGTGGGCTATTACTATGCCTCAGCTGATGGTGGGTGACTCTGCAGTGGCCACTGCCAGTTCCTCAGACCACTTACCTATTTCCCAAAATCCCTTTGGTGTAGCCTTATCAGCCACTACAGTCAAGGGGTCAGACATGTCCTCTCTGACTCTTCCATTGCTCTGCTTGAGCATGGGAGATTCATCCAGTCGGGGTGCAGGAGATGTTTCAAGTGGAGCTTCTGGAGGTATCTGGGGAAACAGAGCATTTGTTTGTGATAAGCTGTCCCCTAGCCATTCAACCCTTAGGGAAGTACCAAAAAGAAACAAAGTTAATCATATTGAAAAAGGATATGGTTCCTGTCTGTAAAAATGATGTTATTAACCTAGCCAGGAGTTTATTACAGTCAGTTATTTCTGGGAATAAGCACAGCAGATGAATTATATAGAATTTCTCTATTCTCATCTTACAGATGATCCTGCAGAGGTTACTCTTATGGCTGAAGCATCAAGAAGCACCCCCAACCTCCCCCAACCTGCTGGCTGGTAATAAGGGAGGCGGATGGAGACAGGACAGAGTAATTTTTTTTTGCCCACCACATTCTTAGATAATTTCAGAATACCAGGGCTGTATGTGGAAGTCCATTTTGAAATATACTAAAAGCTTGGAAGAATTTTCTTCTTCATCCCTGACCCTTGAAGGCAGGTCTTATGTGAATCAGATTATGTCTAACGTGTCTCCAGTTTATAAACATGACTTAAAGAGTGTGAATGAGTGTGCCGATACAGTTCTAGGGCTTCTTCTTTAGCTATGGTTTTGAGGAGATTTGTTTGGGTGAGTAAGCAAAACTTTTCTGATGACTTAAAGTCAGAAAACTTTAGTTCTCCTCTAGACTCAGAAGTTTTGCTTGGGCCTGCGGCTATTTAGGTACTCAAACAATGGCATAAGAGAGAAGAGGATTTCTACTTTTTTTTCTCGTTTTTCCCTTTCCCTTCTTCCTCTCCTACTGTCCTCTACCAGAAAGGACAGGACACTCAGCCTAGTAAGCTCAGTACAAAGACAAAAAAGCAAAAAATAGCAAGAGGTAACAAACCCAAAACAAAAAGAATTCAACAGAAAGAGAAGTCAGCTCAGCCAGCCGAATATAACTGCTAGAGATACGGTCACTTTTTCCTCTGCTGCCCTTATTCCCCTTCTACTTTCAAATCATCTCTCCCTCAGTGCTCCAGCCTGGTGTCAGATAATTTGGTTATTTCTTCCTCCTTTCCTCTCTTCTCCCCTCCTTTCAAACCCTCTTATTTTTATTTCTCAACACTCATGTTAGAGAAGCAGGTGTCATAGAACATGAACATTTAAGGTTAGGAGGAGGAGTGTTTTCCAGAAACAGAATGTTTTAAAAATAGATTCCAGTGTGCACTCCTATAAGATCTCCTCCTCTGTAGTCTCTATCTGGATGTTCCTATAAGCAAAATCAAAATGTTGTCACTCAGTCAAGTGTTGTCACAGTCAGTGTCACTTGTGTATGTAACATTCACTGTGTTATGTAAACATTCACCCTCATTTGCAAAAGGAAAAAATTAGAAAAATCCTAATTGTTTTTGTATATAAAATCAATTATCAAATTATCAATTCTCCCTTTTTTGCTATCTTGCTGCAAAAAAAGTTCAAAAGTGCCCAGCTCCAGTGCTGGCTGGTGCTGCAGGCTGCAGGATTATCCATTTTTTCTTTATTTAGACCACTTTTTGTTTTTGGTTATAGCCCATGCCAGAGCCCTAAGCAAAAATTTATCCTAACCCACATCTTTTTTTCAGATAAATATACAGAGAAATCCTGACTCCATCCATCACACAGTGTGTTTTTTAGAGTGCCTTAGAGACACTTGTGCAAAAGCCTTTTCATCTCCAGACAGGAAGTATTACTGAACTTTCCTCATTTGACTCAGACTTCAGCCAGATAATTCCTCAGAATTCTGGGATGTATGACTTCAACGGTCCCAATGATACTACATGCCAGGCTGCACAAGAGAAAGACTGTATTTCCTAAAACAAAACGTAGACCCAGCATCTTCACTGCCTAGATTTTCAAATCCCAGTTTTGGGATTTGTAAAGCTAGAACTATAGCGGTGGAGGAATCAGATGGCTCTACATCCAGGTCTTCTGTTCTCTTTCCCTACACCAAAGCAATCTGTCTTGACAGACTCCTCAGGTTTCACTTGGTGTGCAGTTTCTATAGAAGTAAAAGTGCAAGGTTTGGGCAATTTGGACAGACCAAAGCACATAAATGTCAAAGAAATGCTGACTGTGATTCAAGCTGTAAAAGCCTTATATCAGTCTTTGGCAACCAGGTCCTCTTCAAGTGATTACAAACACCACACTGATGTGGTACTTAATCAAGGGCTACCAAGTCATACCAACTATGCTGCTTGGCTATGATGGCTTGGGAGCTCTTCAACTCTCTTTAACTATTCAGGACTCTTACATACTGTCAGAGCAGGCAAATTCAGCAGATCCTGGACAGACCCTCATAAGTGGAAATTTGGTCTAGAGGTATTCAGAAATTGATCCAGATCTGGAGAACACCTCAAATAACTCTTTTCTTGAGAACATGCAACAGGTACAAGAAAGCCTGCTACTAGAAAGTCATATTTTGGCAAATGGAAAAAAAATTCTAGCTGGTGCCCAGAAAATAACCAATGTACCATCAGAGAGTTGGCATCCTTGGTGCTTAAATATTTTTGTAAGTTACCATCATTCAGCTTTTTGTATTCTTCTATTAAAGTGTATCTTGCAGCCATTTAAGCTTGAATGCCCATGGATCCCCATCATACTTCTTTGTTTGTGGTAAGTTTATGAAAGCCGTGTTGCATGTGATACCCCCTTGCAAACAAACACTGGGATCTCAATTTTGTACTGGAGAAACTGACTTTGTCACATTTTGAACCTGCCTATTTGGCTGAGTTGAGGTTTATTACTTAGAAAACAGTTTTACTTGTCGCTCTGACATCTGCAAGGTGAGTATTTGAGTTGTAGGTTCTCATGGTGGTGGTATCCTCTCTGGTTTTCCATAGAGAAGGTCACTCTGTGGACTAAACCCACATTCATGCCTAAGATTGTCTCAGAGTTCATGTTGAATTGAGCCATAGATCAACTACAGAACCAAGTCTATCAGGAAGGCTGACAAGCTATTCATTTCCTATACAAGAACTAAGAAAGGTCAGTCCATGTCTAAACAGACTGTCTCCAGATGGTTGTCACCTGCTATTATGTTTTATTACTCACACCATGACAAACCATTCCCAGCAGGGTTAGGGCCTATTCTACCAAGGCTTTAGCTTCATTGATATCATATTGTAATGGGGTAGACTTTAGAAGCATTCTAAAGGCAGCAACCTGATTCTTCATCCATATATTTTCAAATCACTGCAAACTGGATTCTTTCTCTAGGTCCACAGCTGGCTTTGCAAGGACCATACTCCTGGAGCTACTGGACCTTTATCCTTCCTCCTCCCAGGTTGGATAAGCTTTGGTAATCTACCCATAGGCTACTGCAGCAGTGAAAATGATGAACATAGTACAGTTGTGTACGTTGCTCTTACCCGTAACAGTAGACATTTGAATTTTTCCCTGCTGCAGTAGTCCCACCCACCTACCCACATCCCCTCTTGTTCATAGTTGCTGTGGGTTACAACTTACTGTTGAAATTGTTGTTTGTGGCTTATGTTTAGTCTTTCATTAGTTACAATAGTTGTGGTCATTTATGGATGAGTTCACCTTTTTTCTGTTTTGGGGCACGAAATTCCTAAAAATTTGTAGTCACTTTTGCTGCTTTTATACTGCAAAAAATCCTGGCCAGCCAGAATGATTTGTGTGGAAGGGGGTTAGAGCTTTGGGAAGTTGGATGGATGCTGTATCCCTGAAACAATACAGTCTGTAGGCTACTGAAGCAGTGAAGCATTTGAACATCTTCTATTATAGGTAACTGAAACTTACACAAGTGTATTTTCTGGCTTGAGTTTGATGTTATCACATTCCATAGCACAGAATGCATTGTTACGTACTCCAACATCATTTGGAACCCCTGAGGATTAGAAACTTGGATTGCTAAGGTTGGGAAATTGAAATATAAGGTAAAGGCCACTCTAGGTTTGTCTGAGCATATTTGGTACAATGACCTAATTCAAGTAGACGATTATTGGCTGGGCTGGAATGACTGGATACGTTATACGTAATATAATAAATGGTGCAGATGGAGATTATGCTAGATTAAGATGTGCTAGAAAGCTGCTCTGGTGGAAGTATTTGCAATTAAACTCTGAAATGAACAATCTTAGTAGGACAATATAGTTCACCCCTGGCACATTTTAACCCCTATATGCACTTTTTTGTGAAAGGGTACTACTTCACCCTGTGCTCAGAAACATTCTGTTTTATATATAGGACCCATTTAGACAATCAAGTTATTGAGTGGCATTAATTTAAATGCAGAAGAGAGGGATGTTTAGGATTACCTATTGAGGGGGATGACTGGGGGAAGATTTTGCTGCAGTGGTCCAATCCTTTTTTCTCTTGTCTAACTGCATTTACATTGTACACATTTCTACATAACTGGCAACACTATCTGGTCAGAAAGATACATTCAAAGCTTGAGGTGCAAATTTAAGAAAGCAGATTATTTTTGTATGGTCTAGAAATGTCCTACAATTAGGTCTATTTGGCTGAAAGTTTATTGTGACACATCATATGCAATATCAAGTTGTATAGCTGCTGCAGAGGTTACAGACTTTTGACTGCTTGGTTTCATTTAAAATAATGTTCACATTCCTACCAAAGTATTTTATTTTACATGAATGGTTGCTACAATCACATTAGAAGTATTATTTAACTATTGCAAATCTACCCAGATGGACTGGAATAAAAGGATTTCCATGCAAGTAGATAAGTACTGTGGTTTTGGAGGAATAATGTACTTTGACAATGAATTTACTATTCTATTGTCTACTTTTTTTGGTTGATACAATTAATAATACAATTCTGATTATAATATTAGATTGGTTTATATGTCATCTTGATGCTTTATTTCTGGTTTGGTATATTTGCTGGTTATGTTCTTTAAATAAGGCTGATATGTTGTGTGTCATCTCTTTATAAAAGAAGTTATGTACTCACCATAACATTCCATCTGTGTTGTCCATATTCATTCTTCCTCAACTGCATTCAGATCAAACCTTCGGATCTAACTCGTTCATTACTATACCTCATAGTAACCAAAAATCTCTCGAGCTCCTCCCTTACCCATAATGCACCAACCCCTAATATACCTCAGATCTTGTTTGCTAGATAACATAAAGTAAGAAATAATAATATAATATTCCTGAGAAAAGAAGCCATTATGTAGAGCTCAACATAAGGCACAGTAGTGTCCTTATAAACTCTCGTTCTTCCCGAAGTCCATAATGACAAAGGATTGGCGTTGGTGGATGGGGAGTTGAGGAAGAATATAAATGGACAACCCAGATGGAACTTTATGGTAAATACATACCTTCTTTATCTGGTGTTGTCAATCTTCATTCATTCATTCCTCAACAGTTGTGCAGAGTCCCCAGCTACCTGAAACCCCGGGTAGACTCTAAGGATATTCCTGAGAATGGCTGAACCAAAAGCAGCTGTTCCCCTCGCGATCAGATCTAGTTTGTAATGAGTAATAAAGGTACGAGGATTAGCCCAAGTTGCAGCTGCACATATGTTGTCCATGGAATGCCTAGATAAAAATACTGATGAGGTTGCCATGGCTCTAGTTGAGTGGGTCTTAAAGGTTTTGGTAATGAGAAATCCAATCTGATGTAGACAAAGGATAAACAGTCGTTAAGCCATCTTGCCAAAGTGACTTTTGTAACTGATTTAACTATTTTGAAGTCCACAAAGGAGATAAATAGTTCATCAGATTTTCTAATTTCTTTTGTTCTATGTAAGTAAAAATGTTATTGTCTATGAACATCTAACAAGTGCAACATATACTGTCCTTTGATTTCAAATTTTGGAAAGAAGACAGGCAGATTAATGGACTGGTTGATGTTGGATTCTGACACCACCTTAGGAAGGAAAGAAGGGCTGGCTCATAGTGTTACTCTATCACTATGAAGAATCAAGTAGGGAGGTTTAGGGGACAATGCCTGAAGTTCAGAAATTTTTCTGGCTGAGGTAATGGCCACTAGAAAAATGGTTTTCCATGTAAGGAATTTAAGATCACATTTTGCTGTTGGTTCAAAGGAGGAATGAATGAACAGTACTAAATTCAAGCCCCATGCTGGGGTAGGGTCTTTATAAGATGCTCTTCACAGAAAAGTGCCTCTTAACAAGGCCTTACAAATCTTAGATGAATCAAGCGACGAATTATCATATCCAATGTGGAAGTTAGAGATTGCTGCCAACTGAACTCTAATTGTTGAGGAGCTAGCTCCTTTGTTAAAAATTGTCACCAAAAACTCAATGACACTTTGTTCAGGGGCTGAAAAAGGGTCAATACATTTCTGATGTGGCCAAAAACAAAACCTCTGTAAGGTTTCCTCATAGAAGATTTATGGGAAGACAAAAGTATACGACTAACAAGGGATGAGAGCATAGTTTGTCTATCTATTAAAGGAAGTGGAGAAACCATGCTGTCAGCTTTAGGTTTGAAATATCCGGGTGAACCATATCTATCAGGTGAGACAAGAGGTCTGGAATCAGATCTAGAATCCAAGATGGGTAAAGGAGAGGAGGCCAAAGAAAGGGGAACCAAATCTGTTGAGGCCAGTAAGTTACAATGAGGATGACTTTGCTTTTTAAACAGGCAGCTTTCTGTAGAAATTTGGGGATCAAGGGAGTCAGGGGATAAGCATAGAGGAGACCGGGGGAGCCAATCTTGGAGCAGAGTATCCCTCCATGATTTCCCATTTGTTGTTTAGGGGAGAAGCAAAAACATCACAGCAAATCTGGTTCCATTTATGGAAAATCATTTCTGTCACTTTCATGTTGAGAGACCACTCATGAGGTAGGAGAATGGATCTGCTCAATTTGTCTGCTATCACATTGGACTTCCCCAGAATGTGCATTGCTATCAGAAAGTAGTTGGAAGAAATTGCCCCTTGCCACACTCTGAGGGCTTCTCAACACAAGGGGTAAAACCTGGTTCCACCTTGTTTTTTGATGTACCAAACTACTGACACATTGTCTGTTTGAATCGCAACTGTCCCGAAAGGGAGATAGTCTTGGAAGACCTGCAATGCTACAGCACTGCTTTGATTTCCAGGACATTGATATGCATGTTGGCTTCTTCAGCGGACCAAGTGCCTTGTGCTGTTTTCCCCAGGAAGTGCCCCACCCACTCAATCTGTGATGCGTCATTGGTCACTATGACCTTGGGTTGAGGGAGAATGAAAGGACAACCTTGTAAAACCTGATCTGACAGAAACCACCACCAAAGGTAATTCTTGCATGCATGAGTGACTCTTATTTGGCTGACATTTGTTAAAGTATCAACCAGTGCATTGCTAACATGCATTAAAGAATTCTCATATGAAATCTTGCTAGGGAACTAAGATAATGGCAGCTGACATTGACCCCAAGGCTTGAAGAATCAACCAGGCTGGAATCTTGATACTTTGAACTATTGTTCTGACCTAGAATCTGATAGTTTGTACTCTTGCTAGAAGAAGAGAATCTGTTACTGATACCATATTGAAAACTGTTCTTATAAACTCCAGTATCTGAGAAGGTTCTAACTGAGATTTGTTGTAATTTACAGTAATTCCTAGAAGGGAGCAAGTTTGGAATACCTCATTTCTTGCTCTTATTAGCAGATGCCTGGCTGGGGTGGTGATGAGCCAGTCATCTAGATACTAAAATACCTGGAATCCCTGCAGTCTCAAGTGAGCTACTACCACTGCCATGCATTTGGTGAACACCTTGGGGGCTGGGAACTGGTAATGACTGGCTCTCAGATGGAAGTGTAAGTACCTTCTGGACTGTGTTCATTTTTATGTGATAGTACACATCTTGAAGGTCTATTGAGCACATCTAGTTATCCTTGCCCAAAAAGGGAAAAATTGACTGAACAGTGACCATCTCAGACGTTGTGTGTCGAACTAACTTGTTCAAGTTTCTGGGATCCAAAATTGGTCTCCAATCCCCTGTTTTCTTTGGCACTAAAAATAATCTTGAGTAAGTTCCAGATTCTGTGTGGTCTGGTGGGACCTCTTGGATGACTCTTTCCTAGCAGCTTTTCTATTTCTAGTACTTCAGCTTTCTTCTGATTGGGTAGAACATCGGGAAATTTTTTTGAGGATGGAGGAGGATGGGAAAAGGGAATTATATAATCTCTGGAAAAGATCCTCTGCACCTAGGTATATGTTGCGGTATTTAACCAGGCTCTCTGGTGCAGGGATAAATTACTCCCGATTGCCTCCAGAGGGGGACAAACAGGCCTCCTTTCAGGAGTGCTGATAGGGTTTGTCTCACACAGAATCTCTATATCCTTGGTTTTGTGGGCCACCTCTGTTGCATGGGCATTGTCTTCTGTTGGAGTCCCCCCCCCGCCTTTATGGGAACTGTCTCCACATGGATCTTGGAAAGGACCCTGAGATATTTTAAACATTTTTCATCCTTCTTGCTGGTTCCTAGAAAAGGTCCTTTGAGGGGTTAAAAAACATACTTCCAGAGCAGAGAGAGTCTTTCCATCTTTTTCACACCTGAAGAGTGTGTCCTTCACTTTGGGACTGAATAAAGAAGTTCCATCCAAGGGGGCATTGATGAAAGAGAACTTGTAGGGCTCTGCAAAGTCACACAAGCACATCCAAGCATGCCTCCTAATTAAGATGTCGGAAAATGCTGCCCTTGAGGTACCCTCAGCTGCATGAAAGATAAGCCTCATGGAGTTAGAAATGGATTGTAGGGTTGCTAACTGCATGGATACAGAAGCCTGAGTCTCAGCATTCATGGTCCCTGAAAGAGAATTCGACAGTTCCTTAATCAAAGTGTCTTTGCAATCTAGTAAAATGTGCCAAACAGTTCAGCAACCTAAGTGCAAAGATTGCTGTCCAAAGCCCTCAATTCCCTTTTAGGGAGATGGATGGTAGAACTTTATTTTGCAAGTTCCTTTTTGGTGGCCACTGCCACAACCATGGAATCCACAGGTACTCCTTTACTCCAAAACTCCCTTCCTGCAGGTGGTGCCAGAATCTGATCCTGTCTCTTAGGGATAGGTTCAACAGAGTTAGGCTCCTTCCACACCTGCTTCAAGAGCAGATCAATGAGCTCATCAGCAGGCAGAATTACCCAGGAGGTATATAGGACAGATCCAAATGTCTCCAGGAATTCCGATTCCTCTGGAAAAGGATTTTGGGAGGACCAACCACCTCTTTGTTTAAGGATCTCTAGGATATCTCCAAATGAGACGTCATCAGGTGGTGATCTTGGGGGTCCTTCCCCTTCATCAAAATCAGTATCCTCTGTGACAGATTCCTGCGGGGAATCCAAGTTCCTCCTTTTGTACTTTGTCTTCTGAGGTACTTCTTTGATGGGATGCTCCAGAGAAGTATCAGAAGAGATGGTGATACCTTGCTGTGTAACCTGGAGTGTTTGTACTGGCTGTCCTGTGGAGTCGAATGTTGAGGCTCAAGGTGCAAAGACACATGAGATTCTGAAGGGAGATCCAAGGAGGGGACAAACTGTCCATCTTGCTGATGTAGAGAAAACTATCGCCACCACCTGGAAGGCAGAACACCCTGGATAGAAAGAAGTCGACTGAACCAAGACGACATGCTTCCACCCCAATGACTCCTTCTGCCCCGAAGACAGTCCACCCAAGGAGGAGGACAGAGCTGAGCTGTCCAATGCCGAGGTTCCAAGGGCACAGATGGCTGTGACAACTTCAGAGTTGACTCCAACACCTTGGATCTCAGGGATGCTATGGCTGAAAGAGTTAGAGAAGACTTCAGAGCCAAGGATAACAATAGCCTCAGATCTGACACAGATGGCTTCAGCAGACTCAGATCCAGGGGCTCTGAAATGGATGGTCAGATCTGAGAAGGAGACAATAGTGGAAGG
The DNA here is from genome assembly GCF_019279795.1 of Protopterus annectens. Lineage (NCBI taxonomy): Eukaryota > Metazoa > Chordata > Ceratodontiformes > Protopteridae > Protopterus > Protopterus annectens. The sequence goes on along the minus strand of NC_056747.1, from coordinate 544,561,875 downwards.
GTAGTGCGAACCAAGACTTCCTGACCCTGAAGGGGCTGAAAGAACACCCATCTGTAGTTGTGCTGAGAGAAATCTCATCATCCTAGCTATACGGGCCTCAGTCAGACTCCTGGAAGAATGAGAAGAGACAAATTTGGGAGATTTTGAGTATCATTTCTCCATGAAAGGGGATTTTAACACAGTCAGCACAGGGTCAATGGTGGATGAGTATCAGGTCTGAGGAAGAGATTTTGTATCCAAGGTGGTCAGATCCGAAAAAGTCTTCTGTGACTGTAAAGTTGGCTTCAAAGCAGAAGCCCTCGGATCCGTCTTCTGTTTCTTTCTGGGAGGCTCCGTTGACAACGGAGTGGAAGAATCATATGGTCTCAGGGACCTTTTTGAAGTCTCCTTAAGTTTTGTTTTGGGGTTGAGCCCCAGTAAATGCTTCAGAAAAAATAGTGGGCAATAATCCCTTCAAAAGCAGCTTATTTTTGTGATCAGCAATCGCACAAGGATTGAAATTTTTACAAACAAAGCAATCCACTTTCAGGGGATCTGGGCCCAAACAATGTACACATAAATCACGCACATCTGAGATAGGAAGCTTATGCCCACATTACTGGCATTTTGTAAACCTCGAAGGTCCTTTCCCCAACATTTTTGCTAATACACAAGACTAGCAACAAGAAAGAGAAAAAGGAAAGATTTTTTTACAAGCTTAGAAAGGTAAGGGAGGAGAAAGTACCAACAATGGTACTGTTGAATACACAGGCATGTAATATAAAGTTACTTAGGAATTATAATGAAATAAAAGGGAAAAAATTACCAACAATGGTACTGTAGAATACACAGGCATGTAATATAAAGTTACTTAGGAACTATAATGAAATAAAGGGAAAAAATTACCAACAATGGTACTGTAGTTATAATGAAATAAAGGGAAAAAGTACCAACAATGGTACTGTAGAATACACAGGCATGTAATATAAAGTTACTTAGGAACTATAATGAAATAAAGGGAAAAAATTACCAACAATGGTAAACGAGAATACACTATGTGTAAAGAAGGGCATCAGTGTGGAAAAAAGACAAATGAAAATTTATAAAGATGAAGAAAAATATGTAACTCAAGAGCTATGGATGACCACTTCTATTTCGTAGAAGTTGCAAATGATATCTGAGGTATGTTAGGGGTTGGTGCATTATTGGTAAGGGAGGAGATCAAGAGCTTTTTGAGTACCACAAGCTATAGTAATGGCAGAGTCAGATCCGAACTCAGCTGTTGAGGAATGAATGGAAATGGACATCAGATTAAAGGTTATTTTATGGTGTCAGAACTGTACATTATAGATATATACATACACACACAAACACACACACATACAAATGCACATGCACACACACACACACACACACACACACACACACACACACACACACACACACACACACACACACACACACACACACACACACATACAAACGCACAGACACATACAAATGCACAGACACATACAAACGCGCACGCACACACACGTACACACACACACATGTACACACGCATACACACACGTACACACACATACACACACACACACGCACACACATGCACACACATACACACACACACACACATACACAAACAAAGAATTAAGTTAGATGACCTAAGCATCAGTCTGTGAACACTGTTGTATATACTGCTTGCAATACCAGGAGCTGTGGTGTTGATTTTAGTCATTTATCAGACCTCCTGATGAGGGGAGTGGGTAAGAGTATTAGAAATGCTGAACTGAAGGAGGGAACAGGCACAGTGATTTCCTTTGATCACTCTTACTTGCTAGTGCATACGTTAAGAGGTTTAGGATACATACATTGGTTGGAGGAGGTAAGTGACCCTGCATATACTGTGTCTGGTACTGTTGGTACTGTGCCCATCTTTGAATAGCACCTTCAATCAGTTGTTTCCCTAGAAACTCAGATTAGGAAAATATCTACCTTAATCTAATCCATCCTGTACTTGGCTGTTGTCCAGTTATGCCATTAGAGGGCAGGACTGGACTTTTATTTATATGCATTAAAAACTGAATTCATATTGCCCGTGCTGTACATTTCTAAAAGCAAGATTTAGATCAGAAACTACCCTGGGACCATGAAAAATATAAATTCTGAATTCCAAGTTTGTCCAAGAAAGCTAAATAAAATAGGTGGTATCCAAAGTAATCCAGAGTGAAAATCTGCATGTTCTTTAAAAAAAATGTCTGTGCATTTTTGGTACTAACAAGTCTGTACTGGATGAGACCTTTGCAGCAATAATGTAAGACAATGTATCCTTGTTTAATCCACTGCACTGTTATGGAAAACAGGTTTGTTTCTGTTGCATCTATCATGGTTCTTTTCTAAGATGGTCCCACTTTGCTTGTGAATGACGTTCTAGACTACAGATTACATCTGATTTGTTGCTTATATTAGACACTAGATCAAGTATAACATGGGTGTTTTCTTCAGACTTGTAGTGATTCACTGAATGGTGCCCATAAGCATATGTGTTTACTGCCTGCGAAATGTGCAGAGAAATACATCTATGTATAAAAGAAGTTGTTAGCACAAAGGGCTTGCAAAATACGACACTGCTTTACTACTAGCTGCCTGACTGCATGTCCCAGGCTAGCCTGTGCACTGAGCAAAGGGATATAATGGTCCATGTAATATGCACTTCCCTACTAGAGCTCCTGTTTTTCAGGTAGCATGCACCATTTTCACTGCACTCCAGGCGTGTTTGGATCACCATCTGCATATGCAAAGTAATAACGGCTGCAGTTTACAAAGGATGCTGGTATGCACTGTAAGTCTTCTGAAGTATTTATAGACTGGTCTATTGCTAAATACCACTGCTAAGAAGAAAGTAATATCTGGCTATATAAAAGAAAAGTTTGCATATTTGTCTAAATTTAGAAAATTAATACTGTCCTGAAAAAATAGTAAATTAGTCCTGGACACTGTATGAGCAGAGAAAATGTACAGCTATTTATCTATCTATAGTAAATGTATGTATTCAGTGATGTTCCAGTAACACATAATGCCATTTTCAGTTTCACAATATTATTAGAATCAATAGGTAAAAATATCTTCATTGTCCATTATTAAACATTTATTGTTTTGTACTCTCACTGAGTCATTCTGGATATCATTGCATTTAGCAGAACTAATATTCACTGAATGAAGATCTCTCAGCCTAGCATACCTCTCACCCTCTTAGTGCAAGAAATCTGGACAAAGCCCGAGAAAATGGGGAACAAAGGTCCAGAAATAGGGACATATTTTAAATATTGCTCTTATAAACTTAGAAAGTTGCTAGAGTAACAGAGTTGTTTTAACATACATTTTTCTGAAGGATTTGAAGTCTGAAACTTGAATGTATGCCATTATTTAGTGACTTCATTCTTCAGATCATCCCAGTGATTTTCCAGAAAAAAACACAAATTTTATGAGGAACAGACCAAAAATATGAGCCAAAAATCTGGACATTCTGTAAAAATCTGGACAGTTGAGTGGTATGCAGCCAAGTGATTCAAATAATGCTATTTTCAGTGAAACAGTTATTTTTATTAGAGGTTTCCACAATGCATAGTATTATAGCTCTATCCACGTTGCAGCAGTTTTAGAATGTGTTGCAAACTTTGAAGAATGCAGGGAATGCAGGGGAAATAGCTCCCACCAGGAGTTGCATGGGGGCTTTCCATACAGAGAAAATATAGATCTTTGTTTTTTTTTTCTGCTGTTTTCTTTGAGTTAGGCTATATGGATTGTCTTTCAGTCAGCTGCAATTCAGTTAACCATCAGGTGTCTATCTTTCTGCACAGGTAAATCCTTCCTCTTCTCTTAACTTGATAAATCATTGGTGAGAAACATGGGGCTTCAGTTTGTCTTTGTTTTATATTTGCAGTCAGGGCTATGCCAAATCTCATTTCAAATAGTAGTTTAGTGTCATGAATGCTTCCACATTTCTGTCAGAATTCCTGACCAAAGCCCACCTATGGGTGACATGCATCTCTGCTTGTTAACGGCCACTAAGCTCTCGGCCATGTTGTCTGACGAATAACTCTGACTTCTATGTCAGGCACCCCTCCCAGATAACACATTGCAGGATTCGGCTCTGTAAGCCTGAGTAAGCTGTAGCACATGTAGCAGAATATGTGCAAATGGTACATTTGGGTGGGATCAACTTTCCCTAAAGAGAATGATTGACAGATTTTTCTGTGTGACCGAGGCACTTGAAAGAGAAGCTGCTAGTTAAAATATGATGCTTCTGTCATTTTGAAATCACAGCACAAAAATAACATGCAACTCATACATATTCAATTTTCAGTGTGTATTTCCAAGGTTTTGTTTATATTGTAAAAGAGCAGAGACTTGATGGTTGATAGTCATGAAATTATCAGATTTGATTTTTTTCTAAGTTGTAAAAACACTGAGAGGTAATTTTATAATTATGAGGTATAGTGGGTATATTATGTGATTACTGACCAATGCCTGACTGCCTTTTCTGAGTCTGTGGACTATAAATAATAAATATGGACCCCTGCATTCCAAAGTGATTAATGGTATGGCATGAAAGTACACCCAAGTTCTTCTGTGTTACGAATGCTACTGATCTCTGTGTAACATACTGACCTATGCATAATGCATTTTGGAATAAAGAAATAAGATGAAAGCATGTTAAACTGCATCCGTATTGTTTGACATTACACTGCATTACATCCGAGACACTGTTCTGCTTGTTCAGTACACTGACCTAGGTGTGTGTGTGTGTGTGTGTGTGTGTGTGTGTGTGTGTGTGTGTGTGTGTGTGTGTGTGTGTGTGTGTGTGTGTAAATCAAATCTCAAAGAGTGTGTGTCAGGTACTTGGGCAGGGACATGAAGCACTGGTTGGAGAGAGGGTACTGGAGGTCTTGGTTTGGTCACTCAGCTGAGATCTCAACTCCATACCTATACCAGTGGGGAGTCTTACTTGGGATCTGGAGGAAGAGGGGAAAACCAGCCCCAGACTGACTGTGGTCTCTGTGTACTCTTAAGGGAAATTGCACTTGATGCATAGAGCTGCATTTGGAAATACTGTATGTGTACCTGTTTAACCTCTCAGTGAATGTCCCCCACTGGTGCCTGTGGTGAGGACTGAGGCTCCTTGATTACTGGTTCAGTGCTGGGGCATCACATGTATTGGTTGGCAATGGGGGATATGCACATATTAGGATTCAGTGCTGTGGATATTGAACTCCTGTAGCCTGTAAACAGTGGTTGCTAAAGGTGTTTGTGCTCTCAAGCAACCACAAGGTGACCATTCAGAATTTCATATCACAATAGTTTTATTTATCTTTTGTTAGCTTAGTCAGGGAGAGCAGGCAAGATGTCAGCACAGGATTATGACAAGCTGACAAGGAAACAGGGGGGTCTATATTAGATCACTGAATGTTTAGGTAAGCAAACGATGATTAATCGACCCTATGTAAGCAAAAGCTTACAAAACTGAACTGTCAGAACAGCAATTTTTTTTCCAAGGGAAATAAAAAACGATGTTGCAACAACAACAAAAAAAAAGTAAGCACATTAAAACATGAGATTAAGTGGGGGGCTTTGCCCCCTACACCCCCCTACTTAAATATGCCAACTCCAAGACCGCACTACAGTGCCAAAAACGACAAAGTACCGAAGCAGCCAAGCAAATTCTTTCCCAGGGAAAGAATTCGCTTACATGCCACTTCGATATTTTTCAGTTTTGGTTTTGTCAGTTCGACCAAGACGCATTCGAAAACATTCGTCTTCAGTCTGCTGATAGGAACCAGGAAACAGTTGGCTGAGATGTGCAAGCCAAAGGACTGGTGCATGCAAACCTGACTAAAGTGGAAATGATAGCAGCCTAAGTCACAGCTGCATCACAGACCAGCAACCAGGAAGACAACCAGTCTGGCCTTGGGGATGTACATCTCTCAGAAAACGGACAGTTCAATTTTTCCTCAGAGGACTTAAAAATCCATCTGGAGTTAAAGAGACTTGAACTGGAGGCCAAACGTTTGACACTAGAATCAGCTGAGAGACTGAGACGTCTAGAAGTGAAAGAAAATGAGAGGAAGGGAAAAATGAAAAGGACCTTCTGACTCTTCACGAGGGTCATGGAGGTAATGGGGAAGGGAATAACCGAACCCCAGAAGCAATAAAGGTTAGTAAGATGATTTTGATAGTTATATTCTAATATTTTAAAGGGTACATAATCAGTATAATGCTGACCAAGGGTCCTGGATATGGTTCCTGACTCCCTTGCTCCATGGCAAAGCTGTAACTGCTGTTTCAAAATTGTCTGATATTGATTGTTTAGACTATAAAAAAGTAAATAAGTGTTTATTAGAGTGTTTTAAGTTAACACATGAAGTTTATAGAAAAAAAGTTTTGTGAGCATAGGCACAAGGCAGATGAGAGTGTGTCTGATTATATTGCATTGTTAAGCACTTATTTACATAGGCTGGTGAGTGGGTGTCAGGTCACGAAGTTTGAAGGGCTGGCAGACCTTTTGGTGAAGGAACAAGCCCTTAGCACTTTGCCTGAGGACATGAGAATCTGATTGGCAGATCAAGAATGCAACACCGCAGACGAGTTGAGGAAAAAAGGGCATCACTGCACAGGAAAGGGATACCCAGTGTTGTACATGGGTATAATAGAACCCATGGTGGGCAGCCTAAACTGCCAGTAGCATGGTAAGCCACTAGTTCAGGTACACAGCCAGGATCACGGGTTAAATCTTTTAAATGTAATCAGTGGGGCCATGTAGCATAGTGATGTCCATGGAGGGAAGGTAGGGAACAAAACATAGGGGAGCCAGCAAGTGGGAATGGCAGAATGCCAGTGGTAAGTTGTCTGAAGACAACAAGGGTATGTGAAGTAAAACTCACCACCAAAGATGTAAAAGGCACCAGCTTCATCAGATCTACTTTCCTTCACTTTTATACTCAACATAGAAGTTAGACAAATTATCCAATTAATCATTCAATAAACATGAAAAAGTCATTCTTAAAGGGCATGAAGAATCTTTGTCTAAAAGTTATAAAGCCATATATATAGGAGACATGAAGATCATATTAGTCTTTACATTAAAAGGCATATATATATATATAAAAATATAAATATAATGAATGCCTCAAAAGTAAATGATATATATACTAAAAAGAAGTATTGTATAAAAATATTAAATAAATAGATAAATATATAGTTATGTAAACATGTATATTTCACCTTAGCTAATATATGTGTCTATCTATTCACCTCACTACATCAAAATACATAAAATAGAAGAAATATATAATATAAACAATTTATATGTAAAAATTTTATAGGATAAATACACATTTATAAAGTATAACAACATTACATATAGTTGCAATATAAAACAACTGGAGAACATACACATAAGTTAATGTTGTTGAACAAATAAATATGGTACACCCTAGCATCAAGAAGAGACAACAAGGGTACCAAACTACCACAAGAGGTTATATCCTATCTTAGTAGATGGGAAACAAGCCACTGCTAAGAACCCTGGCTAAGGACTCAACTCTATAGCTGTGCTAGTGTGGAGGTTTATCGGGGATCTGGAGAAAGAGGGAGAAACTAGCCCCAAGACTGACTGTGTTCCCTGTGTGCTCTTATGGTAAATTGTGCTTCATTGTGCTTGATGCAGAGAGCTGCATCTGGAGATATTGTGTGCACCTGTTATCCCCCGCATTGAGCATCCCCCACTGGTGCCAGTGGTGAGGACTGAGGCTCCGTGATTGCTGGCCTGGAGGAGGGGCACAGAGAGCTGCATCTGGAGATACTGCATGTGCACCTGTTATCCCCCACATTGAGCATCCCCCCACTGGTGCCAGTGGTGAGGATTGAGGGTCCGTGATTGCTGGCCTGGAGGAGGGGCACAGAGAGCTGCATCTGGAGATACTGTGTGTGTACCTGTTATCCCCTGCATTGAGCATCCCCCACTGGTGCCAGTGGTGAGGACTGAGGCTCCGTGATTGCTGGCCTGGAGGAGGGGCACAGAGAGCTGCATCTGGAGATACTGTGTATGCACCTGTTATCCCCTGCATTGAGCATCCCCCACTGGTGCCAGTGGTGAGGATTGAGGGTCCGTGATTGCTGGCCTGGAGGAGGGGCACAGAGAGCTGCATCTGGAGATACTGTGTATGCACCTGTTATCCCCTGCATTGAGCATCCCCCACTGGTGCCAATGGTGAGGACTGAGGGTCTGTGATTGCTGGCCTGGAGGAGGGGCACAGAGAGCTGCATCTGGAGATACTGTGTGTACCTGTTATCCCCACATTGAGCATCCCCCACTGGTGCCAGTGGTGAGGACTGAGGCTCCATGATTGCTGACCTGGAGGAGGGGCACAGAGAGCTGCATCTGGAGATACTGTGTGTGTACCTGTTATCCCCTGCATTGAGCATCCCCCACTGGTGCCAGTGGTGAGGATTGAGGGTCTGTGATTGCTGGCCTGGAGGAGGGGGTCATAAGTATAATGAAAAGATGCCCGCTGTGTCTGTGCTTCAGCTCTTTAGTCACTCTGTTGTCTGTCTTCCAGAACTGCTGTGTAGGACATCAAATCCTCCTCCAGGATTGGTAAACAACAATCTACATGGGATTATGAAAATGTTTTGCATGGAAGATGTGACTTCAGTAGTAGGAGCTTGGAGAGGATTTACATATTATTCCCCAGGGTACAATAACTGGGTTGGGGTAGAAAGAAATTATATTTCAAAGAGCATGTGCATTTAATTGAAAGTTTTGATCCACATTCAATAACTATTTTAGATCATGTGCCAATAGAAGCTAAAATAAAAATAAATGGTAATGAAGTAAAAGTAAGACACTGGTGCTTCCCCACCTATCTGTTAAAAAGAGAGGAATTTAAGGAATGGGTAGTGGAAATTATTTGGGAGTTATTAGGGAAGGCAGAAATTTCTTCAGAAAATATAGCTAGGGAGTGGGATAAAATGAAAGTAGAGTTTAAAAATAAGGTACAAATAAAAGAAAAATATATGGTTAAGAAGCAACAAGAAGTATTAAGAGGAGGTGGCAAAGGTCACAGCATTGTAGAATAAGAGTAATCTCGCAGAACAAGAAGAGGCTCAGTAGAGTGCTAAACAGAAAATAAGGGACTATCTGGGTAATATGCATGGATTTAGAAAGATTGCTGTTAAGCAACAGTGTTTGATAACTGCAGAGCACAAAACATTTAGCACAACAGCTCAGGCAAGAAAAAGTAGAGAGGGTTGTTGCCAAGCTTAGGGAGTCAATAACAAGGAAAATAACAGAGATCCTGTAGAGATATGATAAATATTTTGGAAATGTTATGAAAATCTGTATAAAACAGAGAAATGCAGAAATCAAGAAAAAGCACAAATGGAAATGTTTATGGAAGAATTAAATATGCCAAGGTTAGAGGTAGATAAGGCTCAGTTATTAACAGTTAGGACAGGAAGATATGATATAAAAATGGTGATGTATAATCAGTGTACAGGAAAGTCAATATACAGAAAAGTCCCCAGGAAAAGATTACATCCCTGTGTTAAGTTTGGAAGTAGGAGGGAAGAAAGTAATACAGATCTGGAAGGTTTAACAGTATTTTAAAAGGAGAGGAAGTACCAACATCCTGGAAGAAACAGTGGTGGCTGTAACACCTAAAGATAGCAAAGTCCCATCAGACCCAGCTTCATATAGGCCCATTTCAATTCTAAACCATGATTACAAAGTGTTTTTGTCTATAATGGTTAAAAGAATGGCAAAGGTGTTGCCAAAACCGATATCTATGGATCAGTGAGGTTTTGTGGAGGGAAGGCAAACATTTGATAACAATAATAGAACAGCGATGATCCAGAGGGAAGCAAAATGCAAGAAATACCAATGATGTTGGTGTGTCTCAATGCAGAAAGGATTTGACAGAATAAGGTGGGATTTTATGAGTTGGGTAATGAAAGCATTTGCATCCCCTTTTACAATAATAAGATGAATTGGGGGGATATATGAGGGATTGGAAGAGAAAATTAAAGTTAAAGTGTTTTTAGTTCCTTTAGCTTTATACACAAGTCAGGCATGTTTTTATCAATCAGAGGAGAAGTTGTGGATGGCAGTTAATAAAGAGTTGAAGGATTTTATCTGGGAAGGGAGGAGGGCAGATGTCAAGGGGGATAAGTTGATCCTTCTGACAGAACAAGGTGGTTTGGGACTACCCGATTTGAAAGGATATTTCAGAGCTAAACAGTTAAGGCTCCAATGCACAGCATAAGCAGAAAACTATAATTAAAAGTGGAAAGGGATGATAATGAAATGGGGGGGTCAGGAAATAAGGGAGTGGGATTTTGGATCCATATCCGTAAGGAGAATAACAGCCATACAGAATATTATATTCATAAAGTAGCAGAAAGTACTCTAAGAACTAAGTCAACACAGAATGGAGAAAGGAGATCCTGGCAGTAGGGGTACAGAGAATAGACAAGAGGGGTGTGAACTTACTGGAGAAAACTGGCAAAGAAACAAAGGTATTGGGAGCAAATAATTAGAGCGGAAAAGGTAGTAGAATGGGAAGATCCCAAGAATACATTTGGACTGCAGGCTAGAGACTGCCTTTCCAACAAGGATTTATATCAGAGTATAGGTAAAGAGAAAGCGATAGGGGAATCCTAAGTGAATGAGACCAGCACACTGGTAGAGTTTTTAGTTGAATATAGAACAGAAGCTGCTGTTAAAAAAGGGATACTTAGTAGGGCATATAGAATATTGCATGATAAATATAGGAATCAGAGGAGCGTAGAAAAGATTGGGAAGAGAGAGTGGATAAGAAATTCACAAAGAAACACTTGGGGGATATATGTAGAACACCCCTTTATTCTAATTGGCCAAGTGGCATCCACCACCCACTTCCTCTTATTTCTAGTCCTATTCCCACTCATTGCCTCATTAGAAAATAAACTAATAATCTGAAATTGCTCTGGTAGCTTAATAAAGGCACTGGCCTTGTAAGCCGGAGATTGGAGGCCAGCCCTCTCCCCACAGCTCCTCAGAAATAATTTTTGTTTTGAGCTGGGATACAGGATTTGAATTGCCCAAACATAGTAAGGCCTTGCTAAGTTTAATTTTGGTGGTTGCCAAAAGAAAGCAATTACTAGAAAATGGAAATCAAAGTCTAACCAACCATATCCGAAGTAGTGAATAAAGCAACAGCTAAAAGAACTGGAAGTAGACCACTAAAAAAGGAAGGAGGAAATTATGTAGAAAAATGGGAACTGGGGGAACAGTACATACAAAATAATGCTTTGGAGGAAATGCTTTGGAGGAGGAATGAGGTTTAAGGGAAAACAGGAATTGAGTGAGCCATGTAATGCTGGATTGACAATGACCACAGAAAATTATGTGATGTTTAATGTTTGTAACTGAGAATTTGTCAGTATGGTTTGTTTTCATTTATATAACTGTATGACTGCCCATGTCATAAATGATAATTCAAGAAAGATAATTTAAAAAAAGGCTGTTAAGAGTGTTTGTGTGGCATGAGAGACATATCTCAATGGCATAACATTGTGCCAAGAATGATTACAGCATTGCTGGAGTTAGTTATTGTTCAAAAGTATCTGTTCTAAACCTTAATGCAGAAGTGGGTAGGCTAGCATTATATTAGGGATACCTACAGCTCAAATAGTGCTCACATTGTCCCAGATGACATATCCAGATATATTAGCAGCATATCAAGGTGACAGGTGATACATAGCCATAATAAACTCTAGCACTAGACCCTCCCACATTGTCCGGAAGGACAAGGCTATCTACTTGTTCCCACCAGTCAATCAGTAAACAATTTAGTCTAATTATTCAGGCGTGTCCAAAGGTCAGCTACAGGTGTACTCTCCAGTCCAACTAGTGAATCTGGGAATCTTGAGGTAATGTTACAACTGCCTCATGTACACAGACAACCCTCTCCTCCTACCACCAAACACTAATATCTGTGAGAAATGCACGTATTCAGCAAGCTGGAGGCAAAGCTCTCTCCACCCAAGACTGGTACAGACAGTCAAGAGGAGAAGGTAATAACTAGCAACACACCACATACACCCATTAAATCAGCACCTGCAAAATCCACACAAAGAAACATAAAAACGTACTCGGAAGCTCTAAATAAAAATCTGCAAAAGCAACAGAGACCTCCAAAGCAGGCACCCAAGCAACCTCCACCCGCAAACACACCCCATGATACACATACCCCACAAAATCAGTGTGCCACACAAACAAAGCCCTTAAGGTAAAACAACATACCCAATACACTAGTAAAAGGCGACTCTATAGTCAGGCACACTGACATCCCACTCTCTAGGCTGGACAAAGAGAACGTTACTAGAGTGCCCTGAGTGAAGGAGTCTATTAATATTTGACCAGAACTTTTGTGGATTGTTTTGATGGGATTGCTGTAATTTACAATAGCAACCTCAAAATGCACTCACTCAAAGCACTCCTTAGTATGGAGAACATCGATATTTGTGCAGTGACCAAGACCTGGTTCAAGGCTCCAGAGAGCACCCCAGCACTACCAGGCTACAACTCATACCACACATTTCGGCCACATAACCCGGACCGAAACACAAAAGGTGGGAGTGTATCCATATTCATCAAGAATAACCACACTTCCAGGCTAGTTCTCAGCATGATGCCTCTGAGATCATCCATCTGCAACTAACACTGGGCAAAACTACATTCCAGATTGTAGCTTGCTACAGATCACCCACCCTGACCCAGGACCCACACTCCTCATTTCTAGAGATACTGGAAAAAATGAAGGTCCAACCAAACACCATAATATTGGGTGATTTCAATTACCCGAACATTAACTGGGAAAATTACTCATTTACAAATTCCCTTGCCCAACGCTTCCTGGAATTTATAAACTCTAATGCCCTGGATCAACTCATAAACACCCCCACCAGGGGTGGAAATATACTAGACCTGGTCATCACAAACATGGGCAACTGGTGCTCCATACCTGAGGTCAACACCTCACTGGTTAGATCAGACCATAAACTAATCACCCTAGATATCCACATCCCACCCCCACCCCCAAGGAAACCACTGTGAAAATGTTTTCCAAAGCAAACTTCACATTACTTAAGACTGAAGTGGCAAAATTCATAACACCCATGCAAAAAGATAACACAGTCATGACTGCAGAATCCTGCATGAATGCACTCTATAAGCACCTACAGGAGTGCATGGATCGTGCATTCCCAAACAAAACCAAGACTCACTCCTCCAAAAAAAGGAAAATAGTCTGGAGGACCCCTGCCATAAACAAACTATACAACAGAAGGAGGAAACTACTTTAAAAAAAAGAGTAAAATTCCAAGAAAGGAAGACCACCATGATCAGTACCAGCAAGAAGCTAAGATCCCTCATAAAATCCTCCAAGGCAAGTTTCGAAAGAAAAATTGCCAAAGACTCCAAAGATAACCACAAAGCTTTCTTTAGCTACATGAAGAATCTAAGTGGCAACTCTCAGATCTGCTCAGAGTTACTTCAAAATGGCACAAAATATGCTGAACCAACTGATATTGCCAGCATCTTGGCAGATAGGTTCAGTGCAAACTTTACCCCCCTCTCACCTTCTAAAGGGCCCTTAACCATACCAGAAGAATGTAGAGCCCCAGCAATCACAGACACACATGTAAAGCTGGTTCTTTCCAAAGCCAAAAACACAGCAACCTTGGGACTGGATGGCATCCCAGGCTGCATCCTACATGAGCTCCAAAATGAACTAACCCCCCCCAACTAAACACCCTGTTCAATCATAGCCTCGCCCAGGCTATGTACCCACAGACTGGTGCACAGCAACGGTCATCCAGCTCCATAAAGATGGAGCCACCACAGACCCCGGGAATTATCGCCCCATAAGCCTGACAAGCCTGGTCTGTAAGGCCATGGAGCGCATCATCATGGAACTCATTAACAAAGACATTGGAAACCTCCAAACACTGGACCATACCCAGTTCGGCTTTGTTAAAGGCAGATCATGTCTTCTAAACCTGATGGACATCTTTGAGACAATCACCAAGGCTATAGACGAGGGAAAGGTGGTCCACACAGCCTACCTAGACCTCGCAAAAGCCTTTGACACCATTCCCCATTCAGTTATCATAGACAAAATTGCCAACCTTAACATAAACCCCTACGTCACGAGATGTGCTGCCAACTGGCTCATGGACGGAACCCACATGGTGAGAGTTGCAGGCTCCAGGTCTAACTCCAAACCAGTAACTAGTGGAGTCCCCCAGGGCTCAGTCTTGGGACCTCTCCTGTTTGGTATATACTTCTCCGAAGTGCAGGCAAACACAGGTGGACTATGGCTGACCAAATTTGCAGATGATTGCAAACTGGGTGCCAATAATTGATTCACCTTCTGACACAAACATCCTCCAAAAAGGGCTCACAGAGACAGATACCTGGTGTCAAAACCATGGCCTCAAACTAAATGCCAAAAAGTGCATTGTCATCCCCTTTGGTAAAAACAAAGTACCCATGAACTACCACACAGGTGGCAGTCCTCTTAACACAGAAAGTGTTATAAGGGATCTTGGGACCCAAATGGATAGTAACCTCTACTTTGATAATCATATTGCCAAAGTGGTTAGAAAGTTCTATGTGGCCCACCTAATCACAAAAGGGTTCACGTCTAGATCAAAAGAAGTCATTGTGCCCCTCTACTCATCACTCATTAGACCCATTATTGAGTACAACGCCCCATTCGGAATGTACCTCATGAGACACCTTCAACAGCTGGAGAGGCCACAGAAGTACCTCACCTTTTGTGATTAGGTAGGCCACATAGAAGGACCTTCTAACCACTTTGGCGATGTGATTATCAAAGGAGAGGTTACTATCCAATTGCTGGAACCTGTGTTCTGAGAGACTGCCTTCCAGACTATCTGCAAATATACAGAGCTGGGTATATTTTTTTTGGTTTTAGAGTTTGTACTGTTAGTTGTTGCTTAGATCTCTGTTGAAACTGTTTTGTTCCACCCACCCTCCCTATTTTTGGTTTGTAGTTTAAATTTGGAGGCTTTTGCAGTTGCCCGCCCCACTGTAGATTTGATCTGGGACACTCCCCCAGTCCCATCTCTTTACCACATTCTACCTAATAAACTCTTTCTGCACTTTCTTTTAGTCCTTTTTAATTTCATTGCATTTTTTAAACTGTGTTTGGTCAAATATTGCTACATACAAGTGTGCTAGCTTGCACTGCATGTTTTTGCTACTTTTCTGTAAAAACAAAACAAAACTGTAAGCCTGTTTCCTACCTTTCCTGTAACTATTGTTCCAGATACAGATTTTCTGTATCCAGGACTGTACATTAGCTTCTGAGCCCCCCAAGCCTTTCTGTGTTGGAGGGAAGCCTTCTAGCTTATCAGTGGGAGTGGTAAGCACTAGGTAACCTGTCTACCACATAAGGAGTGATTCTGGCCCAGAAATTGTAGTTATTGGCCGTTTGGGCAATCTCTTCCATCTCTCTCAACTTTCTGATTTGAAAGCCTGCATTTGCACTTGTTTCTGTCCTGTAACTCGTCTAGTGCAGATACAGATTCTTAGTTTTAGCACTTACATTTGCTTATTCGTGCTCAGCACTTGTACAGAACTTGTAAGCACTAAATAAGCTACTAATTACTATAGCACTCAATCTTCCTCATTACCTAGAGGAAAACAGTTTTTGTACTTACTTCTCACTTGCTTAGAGAAAAACAGCTCCTGTACTCACTTTCCTCACTTATCTAGAGGAAAATAATTTTTTATTCAGGCATGTCCAAGGGTCAGCTTCCAGTGTTCTCTCCTGTCTATCTGATGAATCTGGGCATCTTAAAGTAATGTAGAAATTGCCTCATGTACACAGACAACCCTCTCCTCCTACCACACAACACTACAACTTGTGAGAGATGCACTTTTCTAGCCAAACTGGAGGTAAAGCTCTCTCCAACCAAGACTGAACTTGACAGTCATGAGAAGTTAAACATTTGCACCACACCACACTCATCACATAGTCTCACTAAATCTACACCACCAAAATCCACACATAGTAACATAAAAACATTCACGGAGGCTCTCAATAATAATCTGTATAAGTAACAGAGACCTCCAAAGCAGAAACGCAAGCAACCTCCATCCCCCAACACAACCCAAATGACACACAGCCCACAGACTCAGTGTGCCATTCAACCACAGCCAATAAGGCAAAACAACATACCCAACACACTAGTCATAGGTGACTCTATAGTCAAGCACACTGATGTCCCACTCACCAGGCTAAACAAGGAGAAGGTTACTGTCAGCTGCCTGTCGGGTGCCAGGATCCGCCACATAACCCACACACTCAGGTCACTAAACAACAAGTACAAATATGACTCTGTCATTGTCCATGTTGGTGTGAATGACCTAAGACATACCTCCATGGACTACATGAAAAGAGACATGGAAGAGCTCTCCGACCTTGTAGCCCAGGCAGATATGACCCTAACCCTGAGTAAACATTCTGTCATCGCCCAGAATGATACTGCAGTACAAGGACAAAATGATTGACTTCAACAATTGGCTAAGCTTCTGGTGTCATTCTAAGGGGATCCGGTATCTGTCTGCTTGGGATGACATGGTCGACAGACCACAATGCTTTTCCACAGATGGCCTGCACCTGTCGCCCCTGGGATTCCGGATAGTGGCTAAGGCTCTTGCTGCCCCTATAGTGCCTTTTTTAGGCAAGGTTCAAGTAACAAATTCATCACCATAACAGGAACAGGCAAGCAAAAACTGAGGGTAATGCTACTCAATGCTAGAAGTCTAAATCTCTAAATGCACTCACTCAAGGCACTCCTTAAAATGGAGAACATTGATATCTGTGCAGTGACTGAGACCTGGTTCAAGGCTCCAGAGAGCACCCCTGCACTACCAGGCTATAACTCATACCACACTTTTTGGCCATGTAACCTGGACCAAAACACCAAAGGCAGAGGTGTGTCCAATTCATTAAGGATATCCACACCTCCAGGCTAGTTGCTTAGCATAATGCATCTGAGGTTATCGAAGTGCAACTAACTCTGGGCAAAACTGCAATCCAAATTGTAGCTTGCTACAGATTCCCCACAGTGCCCCAGGATTCCCCCTACTCTTTTCTTGATGTACTGGCAAATATTAGGGTTCAACCAAATACCCTAATAATGGGTGACTTCAACTACCCCACCATTAACTGAGAAAACTACTTGTGTACCAACTCCTTAGCTCAACGCTTTCTGGAATTCATAAACTCTAATGCCCTGGATCAACTTATCCACACCCCCACCAGGGGCAACAATATCCTAGACCTAGTCATTACCAACATGAGTGACCGGTGTTCCACACCTGAAGTCAACTCCTCGTTGGTCCGATCCGACCATAAGCTAATCACCCTTGATATCCACATCCCGCCCCCATCCCCCATTAAGGAAACCACGGTAAAAAATTTCTCCAAAGCCAACTTCATGCTTCTTAATACAGAAGTGGTGAACTTCATGACACCCATGCAGATGGACAATACAGTTACAACTGCTGAATCCTACACAGATGCACTGTGTAAGCACTTACACATGTGCATGGATCATGCTATCCCAAACAGAACCAAGACGCTATCCTCCAAGAAAAAAGGAAGCCAATCTGGTGGTCCCCTGCCATAAACAAACTGTACAACAGAAGGAAGAAACTGTTGCAAAAGAGAGTAAAATCCCATGAGTGGAGGAGCTCCCTGGTCAGCCTAAGTAAGAAGGTGAGATCCCTTATAAGATCCTCCAAAGCTAGCTACAAAAACAAAATCACCACTAATTCTAAGGACTACCACAAAGCATTCTATAGCTATGTCAAGAATCTCGATGGCAACACCCAGATCTGCTCTGAGTTACAGCACAAAGGCAGGAAAATTACAGAATCAACTCATATTGCCAACATCCTGGCAGATAGGCTTAGTGCTAACTTTACCCCCCTCACCCCCTAAAGGGCCCATATCTATACAGGAATAATGCAGAGTCCCTGTAATCACAATTATGCAGGTAAAAACTGCACTCTCTAAAGCCAAAAACACAGCATCCATGGGACTGGACAACATCCCAGGCTGCGTTTTACATAAACTTCAGAACGAACTGGCTCCCCACTTAAGTACCATGTTCAATAATAGCCTCGCATCAGGCTTTGTGCTCATGGAATGGCGCACAGCAACAGTTATCCCACTCCACAAAGGGGGAGCCACCACTGATCCTGGGAACTATCGACCTATTAGCCTGACAAGCCTGGTCTGCAAGGCCATGGAACGTATCATCATGGAACTCATAAACAAAGACATTGGTAACCTCCAAACTCTGGATCCCACCCAGTTCAGGTTTGTGAAAGGCAGATCATGCCTCCTGAACATGATCAATTTCTTTGAGGCAGAACCTAAAGCAGTAGATGAGGGTAAGGTGGTTCACACAGCCTATCTTGACCTCGCCAAGGCTTTCGACACCATCCCCCATTCTGGAATTATAGCTAAACTCACTAAACTAGGTATAAATCCCTACATCACAAGATGGGTTGACAACTGGCTCACTGACAGAACCCACACTGTAAAAGTTGCAGACTCCAAATCTGACCTCAAAGCAGTGACAAGTGGAGTACCACAGGGTTCCTTCCTGGGACCTCTCCTGTTTGGTATCTACTTCTCTGAAGTACAGGCTAACACAGAAGGCCTCTGGCTAACTAAGTTCGCAGATGACTACAAACTAGGAGCCATAGTCAAGTCCCCAAATGATGTGGACATCCTACAGAAGGGCCTCGCTGAGACAGATGCCTGGTGTCAGAGCCATGGCCTCAAGCTCAATGCCAAAAATTGCAGTGCCACCCCCTTTGGTAAAAACTCTGTACCCATGAATTACCACATAGGCAGCAATCTACTTAACACCGAATGTGTGATAAGAGACCTTGGGACCCAGGTGGACAGTAGTCTCTCCTTTGATAGTCACATCGCCACAGTAGTCAGGAAGTCCTTCTACGTGGCACACCTCATCATAAAAGGGTTCTCATCCAGGAAAAAAGAGGTCATTGTTTCTCTCTACTTGATACTCATTAGACCCATTATAAAGTACAATGCCCCTTTTGGAATATACCTCACAAGACATCTGCAGCAGCTGGAAAGGCCACAGAAGTACCTCACAAAGAGGATTACTGGCCTCAAACAAATGCCCTACACTGACCGCCTCAAAAAACTCCAGCTTTACTCCGCAGCATATCGCCTACTCCGAGGTGATCTCTGCCTAACATATAAAGCTATGTCAAACCCAGAGCTGTTGGACATGCTACACCTAAAGAAATCCCAATCCCTCTGAGCTACACGCACTAGGGACCTAAACCTTGTCACCACAATAAACAGGACATGCTGGAGGGATAGATTTCTGTCCCAGAGACTTCCTATACTCTGGAACAGGCTACCCATATATGTCAATCAAAGTTCTTCATTAGCACTCTTCAAGAAAAATCTTGATGAGTGGATGGGAAATAGGAAATACACCCTGGGATCACTTCTGCGTCTCTGCTCGACAGTGGCACAGGAAAATAACTTTCTTGGGTGGCATAAGCCAGGGAACCTTGTTGGCTAGGCTTACATAGGCCCTTGGGCCGATAGCCTAGTACCTACCTATGAACCTATGAACCAAGAGGATTACAGGCCTCAAACAGATGCCCTATGCAGCACGACTTAAGAAACTACAGCTGTACTTGGTTGCATACTGCCTACTCAGAGGTGATCTCTGCCTGACATACAAGGCTATGTCAAACCCAGAATTGATGGACATGCTCCACATAAAGAAAAAACAATCTACCTGAGCTACACGCTCTAGGGATCTAAACCTTACCACAACAATAAACAGGGCATGCTGGAGGGATAGATTCCCATCCCAGAGACTTCCCATACTCTGGAACAAGATACCAATCTACATTAGGCAGAGCTCCTCAATAGCACTCTTCAAGATGAACCTTGATGAGTGGATGGGAAACAGAAAATTTGCCCCGGGGATCACTTCAGTGGCTCTGCTAGACAGAGGCTCAGGGAATTAATCTAAGAGGGTGGCAAAAAGCCAACACATTCTGGCTAGGCTTACAAATGCCCTTGGGCAGATAGCCTAGTATCTACCTATGAACCTATATAGGACTGTGCAGGAATGCCTGCATTTGCCAGTAATATTCATGGTATCCCATGTAGCACAGTTGGGCAGGCTATCATTGTGCTGTGAGTGTCTGGTGCACTTAAGGAATGTTTGTATGACCCTGAGTGACATGACTGCTTGTTCCAATAGTTTCCATATCTTTTGTGCCATAGCTCAGTCCTAAAAATGTACCTGCATTACCCCAGGTGACACAGACCAAGTACGGCATCCATATCACAGCTGGTTGGGAGGGTGGCCTAATGGTTAAGTGTTTGCCTTACAAACACAAGGTGCAGGGTTTGAGTCTCACAAGGGATAATTGGTTAGGCTTAAAATGGCTCGCAAGAGCAGTTAGCTTAGTACTAATCTATGAACCTGTGAACCTAAGGAATTCACATTCCAGTAAGGGAGTGAGGGGCATCATTTCAGAAGCCTGGACAAATGATTCCAACCAGAAAACTACAGCAGAGAAAACAAAATGGATGTCGGCAAGGCTTCATGAACCAGAACAGGTACAATATGTGATGTACCTTATTATGGCTTATACAAACCCAACAATTTTCAGCTATCTAGAATTCATCAAAAAGATCTTATGTTTTTTTTTGGATCATTGACTGAACCTCTATCTCCCTTTTTGACTTTTCATCTCAAACCATTGCTCAGTTTGGTTAGATTTAGGCTTAAAGATACGACTGAATTTCTTCAGATAGTTCAAGACACACAGTTGGAGGCTAATTGGTGGTTATGTACGTTGGATGTAACATCCCTTTACACCAACATTCCACATAATGTCGGACTATCGACTGTTGCTTTCTGGTTGGATAAAGCAAAGTTATATAGTCCAGAATTTAACAATTTTCTTATTGAATTGACTGAATGTGTCTTGACTAAAAATGTTTTTTATTTTGAAGGGCAGGTCTATTGCAGGTAAAGGGTACTGCTATGGGGGCTTCTTTTGCCCCATTTATGCTGATCTATTCATGGGTTTCTATGAGCAACAATACATTTATAATTCTAACATGAATAAATATATGCAGGAACTAGATATTTGGCGCAGATATCTAGACGATTGTTGGATGGTGTGGCGGGGTGATTTGGATTTGGTGAATGATTTTGTGAGATATTTGAACAATAATGAAATGGGCATCCATTTTACTATACAAATACAATATCAAGAAATAGTGTTTTTGGATGTGGTTGTTTCTAGACAGGCCGATCATACTTTGGCTACCAAAGTTCATAGGAAATTTCCACAATATAACACCCTTCTTCATGCCACCAACAATCATCCCCACCACATCATTGATAATATTCCCAAATCACAATTTTTGCGTATTAAACGCATATGTTCATCAGATGAGTCACATTTGGTATGTGAAAATGATTTAGCTCAGAGGTTCATTGATAGGGGATATAATCCTAATCGCATTATTCAAACTAGGAATCAGGTCAGAAATACACCTAGATCTGAATTGTTACATTATAAACATTTCAGCCAAGAAAACAATAGAGATCAGCCAACTAGGTTTATAACAACATTTGGTAGCAATACCCCCCTTTTTAGACAAATTGTCAATAATCATTGGGAGATCTTAAGAGCCCATGAACATCTTGGGGAAATATTACCTCAAACTTGCTCATTTCATATAAGAGGGGAAGAACATTGAACACCCATTTTACACACTATAAGAGGTATAATCCTCCCAGACCAGCACAAACGACTATACTGGGTGACCAACTGAGAGGTTGTTATCCATGTGGCCATTGTAACGCATGTCAATATATATACAAAACAATGGAATTTACCAGCAAAAATACCCCCAAAATATACAAGATTAACATTTTTGGGAATTGTAATACTGATTGGGTAGTTTATATGGCCACTTGTTCCTGTTTGGCATTCTATGTGGGACAAACTTCTAGACCATTGAAATATCGTATCAGCGAACATTTAAGTGCCATTAGAACTAGCAAACTGTCAAATGCTTTATTCAAACATACTAGGTTACACAAAACGGCATAATTTAAATTTATTATTATTGATAAAATAGACATGCATAGGGCTAATAAAGCAGGTTGGCATGAGAAACTGAACATGGAATTTTCCTGGATAACCAGGTTGGGGGCATTATTTTAACCTGGCCTTAATGAAATGTCTTCTTAGGACTTTTCAAAATAAATTTCTGTGCTGAAATAAATGTATGAGCCAACACTTTGAAGTTGTTCCAACAGAGTTTAGATCGATCTAGCCAGTTC
This sequence comes from Protopterus annectens, assembly GCF_019279795.1. Lineage (NCBI taxonomy): Eukaryota > Metazoa > Chordata > Ceratodontiformes > Protopteridae > Protopterus > Protopterus annectens. The sequence goes on along the minus strand of NC_056747.1, from coordinate 544,539,381 downwards.
TTAGTAATGTAAAATTTCATAAGAGAGCATAAAAGGACCAAAACATGTGTGTCAAAACTAGTGAGTATTAGTAGGAATGTGAAGAATTGCTAGTTCCCAGGAAAGAGTTGATTTGTGATATCCCATGTTCACCTGCTAATAGTTTATGTATCCCTTAATAGATTTTTTCTACATAATATTATTCTACATGTTTATTGGTATGAATATGTGTTACTTTTGGTGAATTTTCACATTTACTTGTACTTATAACATGAATGGGGATAATCTCATATGCATGTGTGTTTTTTTGAGGTTGTCACTTTAAAAAAAATGTCATATATAAGAGAGTACCAGGATGTACCATCTGTTTGTTTTAGTTGCACTGAGGAAGGCTATCAGATTTTAGCCGAAACCGGTTCGCTGCTTATGTAATTTCTTAATGATTGACTTGCCACATTAAATTTTTATATAGCCTGGTCTCCTGAGTGCTGGTTCATTTTTTTGCTGTTGATTCATGGTTCAGAACCTTGCACTCGTCCATCGTGCGTGATTTGGTTTGCTCGTCTTAACAAAAATAGACATCTACCATGCAGCAAAGATACCAGACAGTTCTGTCTCCCTTGGTTTTGATCTTTACAATGTCTGAGGTGCACCCTAACGTGAAGACAGCAAACAACTTTTGCCCCAGAATTAATAGTTGCACATATCTTTCAAATTCTTAACTTCGGGGTGGGTAGGTTTGGCATAATGGTTAAGGACATCGCCTCATAGACACAAGATGATCCTATGATAAAGGATCTGATTCTGAGCTCTAGGTATTGGCTAATCTTAATATTGGCCATTCAAGGCAGCATTCACCCATGCATAGAATCACGGGTAAAGTAAACAGGATCAAGCACATGTTTTAAATGTTGGCACCTCTCAACTCCCTGATTTTGACTCAACTTTTACCTTTGCCTCTCTCAATCCCTCTTAAAACATGTGACTTTTGGAAAAAAAGGTGATGAATTATACTTGACCCAAATGAGTCAGTACACAAGTATTTTGCAATAAGCATATAATTACTGTTATACGTATGTTTTCTGTATTTTCTTTATAATTTTGCTAATCTGTTTGTAGGTCTATATTACCTAGTATTTTGGTGGCATCTTTCAATCAAACAGTGGGCGGTGCAGTCAAAATGGTCGCAGGCGGGGGTTTGGGCGGGGCTTGCTACTGTGCATCTGGTGGGTTAATACACTTCAATTTCCATACCTCTCAAGTGTACCTCATTACGAGGAACGTACCTCATTTGGGGTCTTAAAAAGTTCCTGTTCCTCGAAGTTCCTCAAAGTTCCACATTGAAAGAGTCTGTCACACATTCAGTGTTAGGAATTTTTTAAAGTGACATCCATGGTAAATTGAAATTAATCATATCAATTCATTAAAAGATCTTCTTTATAAGTAAAACCAGCATATTTTAACCATCCTATGACCTTCCTAGTTGAAGTTGTTAGTAAGCCATTTAATAAGTGCTCCACATTTTGCCCATTTGTTCCACATTATGAAGGCGAGTGCTCCTCATTTGGGCAATGGAATGTTGAGAGCTATGATTTCGCCCTTAATAAATAATGACAATAATTAGAGTTATAGACTGTGGTGTATTCAATGGACTGTGTTATCTCGGCGTGGCGAGTGCTCTTTGGGGGCGGGGGAACGTGCATGATATAAAGGCTGTGAGACAGGAAGTTGGGGCAGTGCATTGCATGTATGTTGGCCGGTCAATAAAGCTTGGAGTTGGTACCAACTGCACACCTTTAAGGTAAAAGAATACGACATGGTGTCAGAAGTGCTGTGTGGCTGTGCCTGGGAGTGCTGACCTCTTGCTGAAGATTGTACGAGGGGCCAAGTGGTGTGGAAAGCGGACATGTCGGATGACGAGAATGGTCGGCAGCCACGAGCTAGAATCAACATGGCGACCAGTGCTCCCAATGCTACGTTCATCATCACGCCAGAGCCCTTTGACTTCTCCAAACCCGGTTTGAACGGTTCCGGCAGGCCAGTAACTTATCTTCCAACCCAGAGGGGAACCAGGTGAACACCCTAATATACTGTATGGGCGATGAGGCAGATGACGTCTTGAGAGGCCTCAAGCTAACCGAGGCTGAGCACCAGGAGTATGCTAAAGTGAAGGAGGGTTTTGAAAAGTTTTTTATTGTCAAAAAGAACATTGTGTATGATTTAACATGAGGAAACAAGAACTGAACGAGACTGTTGATGCTTTTGTTACTGCCTTGCATGCTTTAGCTGAACACTGCAATTATGGGACGCTACATGACGAGCTTATAAGGGATAGAATTGTTGTGGGCCTAGCAGATACTAGACTGTCTGAGCGGATGCAGATGGAAAAAGAGTTGGACTTAGAGAGAGCTGTAAATATGGCCAGACAGTCGGAGGAGGTTAAGAAACAGCAAACGGCCTTGCGGTGTGACAGTCTCGCCCTGCAGTATAACGTGAACGCTGTGCAGTCACCACCGGACATCAGACGCAGAGGGGCTTGAAAGGTTGGGGCAAGCCTTTGGCGCCAAATTTTCAGCGCCAGCCGCAAAAGAGTAGAGACGCTCCAGTCTCGCTGTGTTACAGGTGTGGGGGGCCATTTCACCATAGACTCCTATGCCCCGCGACTGCTGCCAGATGTCGCTTGTGTGGGAAGAAGGGCCACTACCAGCGGGTTTGCCGACAGTTCAAGGCAGTGCAGAGTGTTGAGGAAGACGAGCGTGACGAACAGGGGTTCTTCCTTGGCTCTGTCTCCTCCGGGAACCATTCCTGGATTGTGGAGGTGCAAATACAGGGCACACCGATGACTTTCAAGCTTGACACGGGGGCAGATGTCACTGTTATCTCCAAGTCAGACCTGCACAACTTGTTCCGTGGGAGGAACGCTCCTGTGCTCCAGCGACCGGAGAAACCCTTGCTGGGTCCTGGGGGGATGCCACTGAAGGTTACAGGATCCTTGGAGCTTCAGCTCAGCTACGGACAAAGACAGACATGCGAGAAAGTGTATGTTGTACAGGGACGCCTTCCTGCTATTTTGGGGCTGGGTCTCCTGCAACGTGTTGACTCTATCACCATGGCGTCTTTGAAGGCCTCTTACCCGGAGTTGTGCTCTGGGTTGGGGAAATACCACATAAAGCTTCAACCAAAGGCGGTGCCTTATTCCCTGAAGACCCCCAGGAGGATACCACTGCCATTGATGGGGAAAGTGAAAGAGGAGCTAAAGAGGATGGAGGCGCTGGGTGTTGTTACCAGAATGGAAGAGCCTACTGATTGGTGTGCAGGCATGGTGGTAGTCCCAAAGAAAGACAGTAACAGGCTGAGACTATGTGTAGACTACACTAAGCTAAATGAATACGTATGCAGGGAAAGGTTCGTGCTGCCCTCGGTTGAGCAGAGTCTTGGGATGCTTGCTGGGGCGAAGGTGTTTAGCAAGTTGGATGCCAATATGGGATTTTGGCAAATTCCTTTGTCGGAGGAGTCGGCTGCGCTTACTACATTCATAACCCCTTTTGGCCGTTTCCGCTTTAACCGCCTTCCCTTTGGCATTAATTCTGCACCGGAACACTTTCAACGCATGATGGCAGAGGTCATTGAAGGACTAGAGGGTGTGATTTGTCACATAGACGACGTATTGGTCTGGGGGCGTTGCCAGGAGGAGCACGATGCCCGACTTCATGCGGTACTAAAGAGACTGGAAGAAGCTGGTATTACGTTGAATATAGAGAAATGTGACCTGTCGAGAGGCACAGTGACCTTCTTGGGCCATGTCATTACGAGTTCTGGTATAAGCCCCCATCACGGAGATGGCAGCACCTGCTACAGTAGGAGAACTCAGAAGTTTCCTGGGCATGGTGAATCAGGTGGGGAAGTTCATCCCTCATCTGGCTGAGAGGGACAGAGCTTTGAGAGACTTATTATCCAAAAAGAACAGCTGGTACTGGGGTGGGGATCAGGAGAAGGCATTCAATGACTTAAAAGAGGCAATCACCTCACCTCCAGTTTTGGCTGTGTATGACCCGAAGAGAGATACGAAGGTTTCCGCAGATGCATCATCCTTTGGGTTAGGGAGTGTGTTGCAGCAACAATGGGAGGATGGCTGGAGGCCCGTGGCATACGTATCGAGGTCACTCTCACCCACAGAGCAACGATATGCCCAGGTTGAAAAAGAGGCTTTAGCGTCTACCTGGGCGTGTGAACGCTTCCGAGATTACCTTTTAGGCAAATCATTCTGTCTAGAGACTGATCACAAACCCCTGGTCTCATTGCTGGGCGGCCAGGCGTTGGATCTGAATTCAACGCTTCAGGATGAGGCTGATGCAGTTCTGCAGTATGCTCCAGGGAAATCACTGTGGGTGGCAGATGCCCTGTCACGTTCTCCACTTAAAACCAGGCTAACCCCGGAGGAAACAGAGTTAATGGAGGATACGGATATCTATGTGCACAGTATTGTGGAAAACATGCAGGTGAAGCCATCCTTCCTTCAAACCCTACGGGAGCAGCTGAAAGCGGACAGTGTGTGTGTGGGGGTCATGGACTTGTGCAGCCAGGGGTGGCCACCGTATGCGAACCAGGAACCCTTACTGAAGAGCTACTGGCCAGATCGTTCCACTCTGACAGTGAAAGATGGGTTGCTTTTGAAAGATTCGCGCCTTGTTATTCCCTCTGCCATGCGTAATGAGGTGTTGTTGAAGTTGCATGAGGGACATCAAGGCATTGTGAAGTGCAAAGCCAGAGCCTGTCAGACCGTTTGGTGGCCTGGGCTTAGCCAACAGATAAATGACATGGTCTTAAGATGCAGGACATGCATCTCAGAGAGAAGGAATCCTCCCGAGCCCCTCCTCCCAACAGCATACCCTGACCGTCCATGGCAAAGAGTGGGCGCGGATTTATTTGAACTGAAAGGACATACTTACCTTCTTGTTGTGGACTACTTCTCCAGGTTTCTCGAGATTGCATTGTTGAACCACACCACATCCGACGAGGTCATCATCCACCTAAAATCTTTTTTCGCTCGCCACGGTATCCCAGAGGTACTTGTGTCTGATAATGGACCTCAGTTTTCAGGGCAGTCTTTATGGCTTCGAACATGTCACAAGCAGCCCCAGGTTCCCGCAGAGTAACGGGGAGGCGGAACGGGCGGTGCAGACGGTGAAGAACCTGCTAAAAAAAAGTGCCGATCCGTATATGGCTCTCTTGGCGTACAGGACGACGCCACTGCAGAATGGTTATGGCCCTGCGGAACTTCTTATGGGACGACGGTTGCGGACCACCCTCCCGATTTATCCTCCACGATTGGACCCTGCGCTGCCTGATTGGAGAAGGCTCAGGGGGAAAGAGGGGGAGAAGAGGGTGTATAATGGCGAAAACTACAACAGACGCCATCGGGCCAGGCCGCTGGGGAATGTGCTGCCCGGTGACCAGGTGTGGGTGACAGATCTGAAGACCCCAGGTATGGTAGATCAAAAACATTACTCGCCGAGGTCTTTCAAGGTAGACGTGCCACAAGGGACTGGCATCTGATTCCCTTATCTGAGCCTGACTGTGAATCAAACCCTGGGTGTCCGGAAAATGTGCCAAGTAAGACCGAAGAGGCCTTGCCATCTTGCAATGGCCTTCCCCCGGAACCCCGGGCACCTGGTGATGTGGTGAGGACCAGATCAGGAAGAGTTATTAACAAGCCGGACCGCTTGGATCTGTGAAGTTCCGGGCAGAAATAACAATGTCTTGGGGGTTTATAGTAATCTGAATGTGGCTAAGTGAGCATTTGGTGTCAATGTACCAAGTTGTAGCAAAGTGGGAAAATTGAATAGATCTGGGTTTGGTGCTAAGTGAAAAGGGGCCTTATGGAAAGGGAGATGTGGTGTATTCAATGGACTGTGTTATCTCGCATGATATAAAGGCTGTGAGACAGGAAGTTGGGGCAGTGCATTGCATGTATGTTGGCCGGTCAATAAAGCTTGGAGTTGGTACCAACTGCACACCTTTGTCTCGCGTCTTCTTTTAAGGTAAAAGAATACGACATAGACGTACTTTACTTCAGAAAATGAGCATTAATTCACATACTGTTATGTCAACGTCTTAAGTCAGTAGTACTAATTTTTTAAAAGCGTCCGTGATTACTCCTGTATCTGTCATGATTTTGTTGAGATTTGTCCCTAATTCGTTGAGAGCTACTGGAAACAGACAAAGTTCCCATCTCACAGAATAAGAAGACACGAATAAACATGCAGCAGTTTTAGAAGTAAAATTAGTACGTAACTTTGATGATTGTCATTTGTTTTTATTCCAATCCAACCCACCGCCTTTTCCCAGGGAAAAAAATAGTTCGATAGCGGACATAACAAGTCGTCCCTCAAAAGCATGAAATGAATGATTGCATAAGCTTTCACTCAGCTGGTTATTTGCAGTAACTGAAGTTATGCAACCCTTCAGTAAAACAAGCACTGCTGATTTTGATGGCGGTTGTTTACCATCAGTTTACAAACGTTAACTGATGTAAAAAGGAAATAATAATAATAACAATAATAAATGCTAAGGACTATTTAGGCAATACGCAGATCTGAACCTACGTCGCAAAGTTTAAAGCTGCATCCCTGACGTGTGTGCTAAAAATGCACCACGCACAAACTAGGGGCAAGCTGAAAGGTACACTAGGTGAGGGAGGAGGGGGGCAAAGGACCTCAAATGTAAGCACTAGAGGCTAGCAACATAATGCTAGGGATTGCAGGGGAGCAGATTGAATTAGCCATGCTAATAGCTTGCAGGGCTGACACTAATGGGAAATAACAGGGAGGCGGGGATTGGGTGTGGCTTATGTGAAGTGGGCTGGGTTCCGTCTTGTGCTGACAGTTATTTGTTGTTTTAATGTTCTGGGCAGTTAGTTCTCCTATCTCATTTGGGTCAGTTTCTTAACTCTCAACTATGGGGCTGGAGCTGTACTTGGACCTGCTGTCCCCTGCTTGCAGAGTTGTTTACATCTTCGCCAAGGCAAACAGAATCCCGTTCGAGTACAAGGTGGTGGCACTTATGAAAGGTAGGTTAGGGATGGGGGTCTCTGGCATTTATATGTACCTCATTGTCAGGGTCGTCCCTGACTTCTCCATGTTTGCTGTGCCCCTCGTAAAAACGTTTACGTTCTTTAACAAAGCAGTGAGCAGTAAAGTCAAAAATAACCCCAAGGCATTGGACTTCATAGGCTCATCGCATATCGTTCAATTGCTCTTAGTTTTGGCTCACCGTTTTTCCCTGTGCCTCCTAAAATTGGAATATTTGAGAAAAGTGTGTGAATTGCAGTCAGTAAACACTTACATACTTATTTTGCTTAAGAAAATACACGTTAATTCTAAATTCTATTTTTCTATCAACTTTTTAAAATTGATACAAGAGTTGTGGCCCTGTGGATGGAGTGTGGAGAGCAGAGATACCAGAAGTTGTTTTTTGACATGCTCGTAGAAAGAAGGATGAAAGCTCTAAGAAGTCGATGATCGTATATCTAATTCCAATGCCAAATTATTTTTATTTACTTACTTGGCTTCAAGAGTTTCAGAAGTTGTCCAACAATGTTCTGTGAAGGGTACAGCCCTTTAACAGTCCCTGATTTTGGCTCAAATTTTAGCTCCACCCCTCTTAATATTGGTGACTTTCTTAAAATAGCTTGTGAATTACTGTTAATAAATACTGAAAATAATTATAGACTTCTTTTACTTCAGCAATTGCATATTAATCCACAATATGTTATTCTGTTAATGTTGGGCTGATAACAGAAACTGCAAAGCCGCTCATTAACACTGTTGCCATGATAACAGAAAAGTAAGGTGTCCCTGATTTTTTTTTTCTTCTGGATTTGGCCTGATTTTGCTGAGATTTGCCCCTGATTAATTGAGGGCTATGGTGTACCAACCTCAATGCATGCTTTGTTGAGTGAGGCTTTGGAAACATATTTTTTGCTTCATTAAACTGATGTGTAGTCAACATTTTAAGTATTAGAAACATGATGGTGAATTAAAATAGTAATCAGTTTAATATCCCTTACTTCCTGAGCCATAACTAACAATCTTTGTTTAATGTACATCATTTTTATTCTTGGATCTTTCCACAGCTGACTCCTCCACGGATTATGAAGCCCACTGGTGATACCAGACCAAGTACTGTATTAGTGAAAATCTCCTGTTGGAGAAGAAGACAAGAAAGGCAATTTAGTAACGCAGCTGCCATTCCATAACCATGGCAGAGCTATCCAATGGCCTTATGAAGGTTATTTTTACATACCCTGTTTTATTGCTTTGGAGTGTACTCTTCCCTCTTTTAGGCATGGATTACAGTAATGCTGATCAAATTTCTTTATAGGTATATACTAGGCTAACTACCATCAGGGCCTTTATAAGCCTAGCCATGCAACACATTCCAGTTTTGCCCTTATGTACCATGGGCAGTCATTAGGAGCGGGTGTGTTAGCTAGGAAGTTTCTAAAGGTTATGTGGGGAGGGGGGTGCTAGCTCAGGCATAGTTACTGTCTGCTTCTATCAGAGACATGGGAGCCAGACCCAGGATGAATTTCTGATTTCCCATACATTTGTCAAGGTTATGCTTTAATAGTGTTAGGGATGGACTCTGCTTCACATGAATGGGGAGCCTGTTCCAGAGCATGGGGATCTTCTGAAACACATAACTTTAAATAAAACAAAATCTGAAAGTAATTGATAACTGTAATTTTCTGGTTCAATGGTGGTTGTATCGAGGGTTAAAAATTTGTAGCCACCCAGTGTAGAAACTTTTATATACCTCTCGACTGTCCAGACTTTTGCACAACTTCCTTAATTTTGTCTCCTGTTTTTACCCTGTTCCTTGTAAAACACAGCAATGGGCAGGGAGGCACAACTGGGGGATATGGTAGTAAGGATGTGATCTAGGAAAAAATGACATGTCCTATGCACAGGGGAGCCGATTGGTCAAATGTATTAGCGTGTACAAAGTCCAGAAATCCTGTAGTGAAGTTGTTTTTGGGGTCGTTTGTTAGGTTAAGGGTAGATTGTTGAAATTACTCATCAGAATATTTGGTTTATTTATGAACTTTTCTAACTGGTCATGGATAGGGTTCTGCAGTTAGCTATAACACGACATCAGAATATTTGGTTTATTTATTAACTTTTCTAACTGGTCATGGATAGGGTTCTACAGTTAGCTATAACACGACAATTAATTTTATGGAGTGTTGTGTTTGTGCATCTTAATGGAGTCAGAAACAACTAAGTCACTGCTGGTATATGTTGCAGGCTTATGGGTTCTTACGGCAACAGGCATGCAGTACAAGTGACTGCTAGTAGCAGCAGTTGTTAGTGTGGGTACAGTGTTCGTATTCTGGCTATGATGTTCCAGCGAGGTGGAAGGGTGTTTTGCATTCTTGGAGGCTTACTGTAGGTAAGGATAATTTTTGCTATCTCAGCATGTATGAGTAATGTCGTGATGTTGTTTCCTGTCCATGGATAGGATGAAGAGATTAGCTTCCAATTTGTATGAATAAGCACATATTTCATAGATGAATCACTGTGTGTTAGAAGAAGCAGGTTGTCAGCAAACATGAGACATTTGCCTCACGGCATCTGAAGGCTTAGTGCCAGTAGGCTGATGGAGGGTAAGGCTGAAACAGACTGTAATGACATGTGAGAGGTAGTATTTTTTCTGGTCAGATAACAGAATTTAAAGACAGCATAGAACCAAAATTAACAAAAAACAGTGATGGTTGAAGACGCACACAAAAGTAAGGGGGAGGGCTGATTCTGAGTGAGATTTTTGTTTGACAGCTGCTTGTCACATTTTCTCATACAACAATCTGTTCTGTGGCAGAGGCACTTCAAGCCAGCTTTCTCAGGAAAAAAATGGTAGGTTTATAAATAAAAATACTAGTCTGTAGCTCCTCCCACAGTTCACGAGTAATTTACTTGTAGTCCCTAAGAATTACCAAGTAACATATGCTGTGTTTTCCTGTTATAACCAGAAACTGGAATATTAAAGGGAAAGGATTTTGACATAAGTTTAGATAATAGCATTATGGGTGGCTTTTACCAAGGGGGCAAATATGCTTCGAGGAGCACAGTCTGTGAATATATTGGTATGGGGCAATGTTGAGGAGCTTTGCACCACAGGGGAAAAGAGGATGTGTGTGTGGAAACTAGCATTTACAAAATGAAGGACTCTCTGAACATATTTATTATTAGTCCTTACATCACCAAGTTAAGGAGAAAAGAGATTTTGAAATACTGAACTCAAGTTGAGAATAAAAAAAAAAAAAAGAAAGCAGGTGATATGTACAGTACATAATGTCTCGTTGGTAAAGTCAAACAACTTTGCAAACCAGTGTTGTCTGGACACATAACTGCTGCTTGCTGCAGTTACTGTAATGTAATGCTGCTTATCCTTTAAGCATCCGCTTCTTCAACGCTTACAGAGAGAATGCTTTTATGTCGGGGGATGACCAGGGACTATTCAGAGGTGCCACTTGTGGCTTCTACCATCTTGCACCCATTGCCTTGCTTTTGTTACTTTTTCAGTAGAAGATGGTGAGGGGACCCTTAGTTAGTGGTTACATGGGAGTTGGTTTTGTGAATATCACTAGAACCTCAGGATGTTCCAAGTCAGCATCATGTAGGATCCGATATGAGATAATGGAATTGTAGATAAGTCTGGATCTGCCCCACAGCTTCTGGGAGAGACCCGAATGCCTGATCGATATTAAATCATGGTATAATTGGAGTTTATCAGCACATTAAGACCATGTTTCAGTAATTACCTAAATGCCATCATGTTTGAAAGCCAGGAAGGCCTCAGTTTTTTGTTGTTGAGCACTGCCTTAATGTTGGCTATACTGGAATTTGTTATATTTAGGATGTCTGGAAGTCAGACCTTGCTTAGAAAAGCCACTACAAAGCAGTGAATGTTTCAGAAACTATGTGAAAACCATAATGGTGAGAGGTGCAGACCATCCACTGCAAAGCAAGTAGGACTGTCAGCCATCTCATCCTATGCTTTTACATACTGGATCTACCAAAATGACACAAGTTAACCAGCCAGTTGTTAATACCAGCTGTCTTGTTTTTGAATTTGGGTATCATTTTCAGAGATTGTAAAGTGCTATTTAAGGCTAAGGTCTTATTAACCCAAGGTGTGTGCACAGAGTGCTTGATCATGTCTCTGCATCTCCCTTGGTGCACCCACGCTTACTCTTGCCCACACGGGCAACCACATGGCCATAGTCATATTTAGGACAGTGGAAAGTTCTAAGAGCCCTAATGACATTGTGAGTCATGACATCAGAGAGCTTACTTTTACTACATCCTTGTCCAGCCTAGCGAGTGCTGAGTTTTGCATGTCTGATTTATAGAGTCACTCATAACTGATATTTTAGTAGGAGTAGTTGCAGGATTTGTGGTTATTAAGGGTGTCCACTTGTAGCACTAGTAGCTGTTTTCTGAAGTGGATATAGTGTAGGGTGTAATTGTAAGTATAGTTGTAATGTTTCTTATGGGCTGTGATGTTTGTTTTTGACCACCTCAGCACATGTGGGTGTAGTGGAGAAATTCTGTTTAACCACTGTTCGTGGTAGAAAGAGACCCACCTCCAGTCTAACTAAATATTTAGATTCTTTGCAAGCAGGGTCGCTACTTGACAATAGTGAAGGATTGTCCTGTTTCAAAACCCACCCCACCATACTTGGATATGATCCTTATTGCTTGCTCAATCTAGTTTGTCTAAAATATTACCTTTCCTGTTTTACTTAATTTATTAACATTTGATTACCAGGAAAGTCCGACTGGTTAGGAGCCCATTTTCAGCAGAGGCCCATGGAGAAAAGCTCCAAAGTATTACAAAACATTTTAAGAACAATACATTTTACAGTCTTTAATGTTGTTGTTGTTGTTGCAAAATCAACTACAGTTTAAATTATAGCAAATTAGACATGATATGAAAATATTGGTTAAGAATAGATTCAAGTTATATGATGATGATTTAATAGTTAGAGAAATTGTAGCCAGTCTATAAAGAAATTAAAGGTAAGTTAGTATAATACAAACAGGAATTGCAGTACAAGGTGAGAGAAAAGCAGGCCTATTGTATATTTAAAGAGAAAGCCAAGAGGGAAAAATTAATAGAAGTAAGGACGTGAGTGAAGAAGGGAGAGTAAAGAAATATATGGTATGAATAGGTATTTGTTCACATTTAAGGATATAGTTTATCCTGGTGATGAGCAAGGACAGAGCCAGGTGTTGCCTAGGCAGTCTTTCAGAATGGTTTTGAAGGATGGGAGGAAGGATATTGTGAACCGTTCTGTCATTTCAGTCCTTTACTTTGTTTGGGTCCCAACCCCCTACACGAGTGAGACCCTCTTTATTTGCTCACTCCATGAGGCATTTTATCAGAATACTTTTCATGCTAATGGTGCTAATTCATTTACTGTATCTGGGTTCTAGACTCCCCCTACCTGGAGAAGATCCTCATTGTTTAATCAGTCGGTGTGACATTTTGTCGAGATAACTACTCATCCTTCTTGTGATACTAGTTCACATCTTTAGTGCGGAAGCAGTACATATTTGGTGTTACATTTTTGGAGTACTGTTACCTGTCTGAATGCTGGCTGGACTGGTTCCTTAACCCTGCGCAGACACTTGCTAATAGGCTACCAGCAGAACAGTCTTACCTCCTATTAAATATAATTCTTATGTTGCTAGAACTAGTACTGTAGCAATTTTGATGTTGCATGGGGTCCTTTTTGTCTTTGCTTTAATCCAGTTTAAAGTGCTTCATGGCAGTGGTCACACTAAAGTAGGAATCCTGCTGTTTTGTATTTAAGTAACATACACTGATTTTGATTGCTGATATTTGCAGGATGTGCATTAGGGTATACAAGTTTAGCTAACAGATTTATACAAACAGAGCATTAGCAGTGTAACATAAAGGGACAAATCCCTAACTACAATCTAGAAATCTAGGGAATGACCGATGATTATGGAAGTGGAGGAGCTGAGTGTGGAAGAAGGAAGAATGAATGCTTGGCTCACAAAGTATTAAATGGGATAGACTGCTCCCACACACTTCCATACTTAAAATTACTAATAAACAGTAAAATATTCAAGAGACCTGAACAATGTGCATGTCTGCATAATCTCGTCTACTGTTACTCCCTAAGCCAAAGATTAACATTTCACAGATGAGCACCTACTTGCCATAACCAAATCCAAGAATGCCGCAGGAGACTCTTTGTATTCTAACTGCATCTTTAAACGGCGGAATTCTATCCCAGCTTCATTAAGGAAAATTAGGAACCTGCAATGCTCTAAAACGGAAATGCAGTGACATCTTTTCAAGTGCCTTGCTGTGCTTCTGTGCCTCATAAGGTTAATGTCCACCAAGTAATCTATAATATTGATGATTCCTATTCTGAGTATCTCTCCTAACGCTCTCCTCTACTCCTGAATCTGTGCTGCCTGCTGATAACCACACCGTACTTATTATTCTTAATACCTTCCAACTGTGAAATACCTTTGGGATCGAACCTAGACAGAGAGGCCCCCCACTTTTATTCTTTAGTACTAGCTGTTCTCTCCATCCTCAGTCTCCTGATTTATCCAAACAAGTTGCTGAACCCCTAGATGCAGGCATCAAGAACACACTACCTCTGAAAACAAATTACTATTTTTTACCCAGTAGCAATGCAGAGTATATTGGGAAAAAGATGCTAAGGATGAAGCTGCCAGGTAACAGGAAAAGAGGAAGGCCTAAGATAAGGTTTATGGATGTGGTGAGAGAGGACATGCAGGTGGTTGGTGTGAGAGAGCAAGATGCAGAGGACAGGAAGAAATGCTGTGGCGACCCCTAATGGGAGCAGTTAAAAGAAGAAGAAGACCCAGTAGCAATGTGTAATATATCCTTCAGTTAGTTTAATATTAAGGAATTGGTAAACATTACACAACCACAGCAACAATACAGTGTATTCTTCTACTCATTTCTAATGCTTTTTTTCTACCAATGTGTGTATTATACACACCGATTCTACTCTAATAGTTGCATAATGGATACTCTTCCCTACTGTTAGATGTCATCTGTTCTGCACTGTTGTAATTGCTTTATGTTTATAATTGTCATTTCAACGTTATGTTGCTTTTATTGAAATTACTGCTGTTCTTTTAGAGCTTTTCCTCTCCATGTGTCCACACAAAAGACATATTATGCCCATTCAGACTATCTCATTAATCAACTCTAATAAATAAATACATGCATAAATTGGTGAAGGGCTGAATCCATTCACTTTTCACAGGGTGGCATGACAGGTGCACATGCCAGGGAATGTGTTCAGTTAAGTTTCTTTTTGGAGATATCAGAGCCAGTGAAGGTGATTGCTTAAATACGGTTTTGCTATCTGGTGGCTTAGCTGACTTACAGAAGCTAGTGTCTACTCCTAATCTGGGAGTTGTCACTGTGCATGCAGGGGTATGAGTGACAGGTTTAAGGAAAGCCCCAATCCCCTGTGCACATGGGCTCACTACTACCATTATGCATGACTCTCACCCCTAGGGGGAATGAATAGGAATGGGTAAAATGGTTTGGTAGATGATGGGAGAAGGGGACTGGATACAAAAATAAATCTAACACTCACAACTTCTCATCTGGTTAACTCACTGTAAAAACACTAACTCAAGTGACATTGCATCCCCCCATGAACTTCACACCCTTCCTTTATAATGTACGTCTCAGTAAATAAAATAAAATTAATATACAACGTGTGTACATATGAATATATACACATGGTTTCCTTTCACAAGCTCAAATTCCTATAAACTCAAAATTTATAACCCCGAAGCCAGAATCTTGAGTTTACAGAAACCCGAAAATGTGAAGGGGAAATGAAAAAAAAAAAAAAAAAAAAAACCTTTCTAATGTTTTTGCAGGGGGGCTTTGCCCCTGCACCCCCATCACCCCCTACTTAAATATTCCTACTCCAAGATCGCACTACAGTGAAGAAAAGAGAAATCTCCAGTTCCGCACTATATGCATAAGCGCAAAATGAAAGATTTCCCAGTCCTCCGCTATAGTGCGGTCACGCAGCTCTTAGATGACAGGTGCAGGGGGACCTAGCCCCCAGCAAAAAGGTAATTGAACCCTTTTTTTTCTAACCCTAAACATGTTCATTGTGCATACAGCTGCAGTCATAACAGATTTTTGAAGATTCTGATGAGGAGTCTCTAGAGGATCCCAGAGGGAGGATTATTCATTTGGAAACTGTGCCTGCACCTTAAGAGAACACTTGCCAGAAGGCCAAGATTTCCAGATTCAGGCAAGAAAAGGCTTAGGGAATTCTACTACCTCAGCACAGGCCCTCTCTGCTATACCTCCTGTCTTGGACATACTAGATGATGTGTACTGTCCAGCCCCAGTCAAGCCTGGGCCTAATGGTTCCCCTGACTCGCCACACCCTTTATACAAAGCCATGCTGCTGCTCCAGAAACCCCATCTCTCTCACAGGGCCACAAGGAATTAAGGCCTCACTGCTAAAACCATTAACTTCCCGAGAGAGATTCCAGATCCTTTAACCATGAGGGCTGTCGTCAGTTAGTTCCATATGCTAAAGTGCAGTTTCTGTTATCACAATTGAAATGTCACAACCTGACTGAACACCAGACTTCAAGGAGTTGCAGGATTTGATGCATGGTGCAGAACAAGTGTAAAAACATACCTTACAATGTGGTTTTGATGTTCCCTTTGCCTCAAGTGGCAGCACCCTAGGAAGAGAAACTGGCATTATTTTCATTGGCATGTGTCACAGTGGACAAATGACAGGATCCTGGACATTACGAACAGGCATTTTCCACCCTTTTCCCTTCCAAAATGAGAGGCATACTGAGCCTGCCACACAATGAAAGGGGCAGAGAAACAAAGACAAATTACAGATCTCCTGAACATATAGCAAAGCTATTGGGTACCTACGCATGCACGAACAAGGTCAAAGTTTTTATTCCATTCCTGAGACCCAACAAAGGAAAAGATTGGGATTGGAGATTTTGACCTATCTATCCTCCCCAACACTTCTCTACGTATGCAAAATTCAAGATGCTCACTCTACAGCAGCTTCTTCCCATGCTGGGCAGGTCTTGGCTGGTTGGTAACATTGGACAAGAGGCATACGTGCATGTCCCAATCGAGACACAAAATTGCAGAAGATACCTCAGATTTCTTGCAGGTTCAACCATTTATCAATTCTCTGCATTGCCCTTTATTTGATGACTACCTGACCCAAAGCGGACGGCAATCACATTCTTCTGAAACATCTGGCTTATGTAATAAATGTGTGTTGAATTCTCTGGGATACACAGTCAACAAAAATGCACCAGGCTGACAAGGAAAAATCTGCAGGCTCTGGTATTCATGGCATCTTGCATCTTACTAATCCCATGTGCAAAGCTGCATATGAATACCACTAATGTCTTCAAAAGGAATTTCTGTGGTGGCCTGAAGCAAAAAGAAAAAACAGGTCTTCTCCTTCAAACTCCTCAAGCTCAAGCAAGTAATACATCCACAACAGCCTCAGACTACTGCCTGGAGGACATACATGACAGATCGGTGCATTCAGGGCAACATTTATGCCTCCCACTCTTTCTCTCTGCTGCCCAGCCCCAAAGTTCTTTTGAAAAAACCAGAGCAGACAGACCAAAGATGATTCTCATTGCTCCAGACTGGAAACAGACAATCTCAAAATGGATAGCATTGCATATACGCTTTGCTATTTCTTTTCATGGCAAACTGTACCCACATCTCTCACTCTCCTCACACAAAGGCAGCGGGCTGCCTTGCAGCCTTCTTAGAGGAGTTCCTACCAAAGATATTTTAGACTCCAAGCACCTTCCCACCACCATACTCCATATATAGGCTGGCTTTGCCACTGCAGTCTTGCAGGGTGGCAGGAGAGAACCCATCTGTCATGACTGCAGCTGTATTAGCACTCAAACATCTACATTTATGTCCCATTCACAATTTCGAGTGAGTGGAAGTTCGAGATTCTGGTCTCAAGCTTATGCATTTCGAGCTTCCATTCATTCGATCTTGTGAAGGGGAACCTTACACTTACATATATACAGGGCTGGTACTAACATTATGGGGGCCCTTAGCAACTGTGTGAGGGGGCCCTACCTGGGAGAATGTAAAGTGTGACCCCATCGCCATTACACACCCTTCCCTGTCAAGCTCATCCAGCACCACTTAACGATCACTATAGTGTTACTACATTCAGATAATTGGTGTGCCAATGTACACAGACTAACCAGCATTTAGTACCAATGTTACATTATGACAATCCCCTGTACCACAGCAGGGAAGCCACTCAGGAGGTGCCTACACTGACTGCATATTCCTCAACTGCCAGATTTTCACAAAATGTCCAGATTTGACTCATTCATGTTCCTCAAAATTTGTAGTTTTCTGAATTTTTGTGGCAAATCAGTGAGGGTTGAATTCACTAAATAATGACAGGCATTTTTCAGACTTCATATCCTTCAGAAAATGCATGGTAACACAAGACCTTTTATTCTAGCACTTTTTAAGATTATAAGAGCAATATTTAAAAATTGTCCTGAGTTTTTGGGGCTGTCCCTGCATTCTTTGGCTTTGTCCAGATTTCTTGTGCCAAGAGGTTGATATCTATGACTGACTGGCATTTAGTTAAGCAATAACCCACTGCTAGGTGTGGGTAATGCTGGATTTACCTACGGTTGGTGTGGTTTGGTCTGGTCATGAGGGTGAAGCCCGAGTGACCAAACAAAGCCAACCGTGGGTAAATCCAGCATTACCCACACCCAGCCATGAGTTATTGTTATTATACAATGACATTAATTAAAAAAAAAATGTCCTTGTATAATGCCTCTGTGGTACCCTTCTGTGTTTTTCTGGTATCCCTGGGGCTTTTTGTGATGTACTGTGCATGCGTTTTTTTTTTATTATTATTAAAAAGAAACTGGGACACTTTTTACATTCGGAAGAACCAGGGCAGACAAAATAAAAGGATAGTCAGGTGTTTTGCAGAACGTATCTGATTATCCTCTTGTTTTCGTCTGCACTGTCTTCCTCGTTCATTTAAGGCCTTCTATTTTCTTTTATGGTTAAAAAAAAGAAAGAAAAGTAAAAACAATTACGAGCTATACCAATGGGAAAACGTCCAGGCGACCGGACCTTTTTTTTTTTTTGCTGTATTCTTAGATTTACAATGGGCACAATGGTTGGGCTGGCCAATCGGCATGCTCTGTTTTGAACATTAATGGCCAGTCATTGTATAATAGCAATGTTCATAGGTGTGTACTAGGCTAATGGCCCTGGAGCCTTTACAAGCCTAGCCCATAGGATTACCTCAACATTGTGCAACCAGACCTTAGTTTCCAGTGCCTCTGTCGAGTAGAGCCACTGGAGTGATCCCTGGGGTGAATTTTCTATTTCCCATCCACTCATCGAGATTTCTGTTGAGGTGGGCTAGTGAGGTGCTCTGTTTGACATGTATGGGAAGTCTGTTCCATAGCATGGGCAGTCTCTGGGTTATGAACCTGTCCCTCCAGCATGTTCTGTTGATTGTGGTACTGAGGTAGAGGTCTCTGGACCATGTGGTGCTGAGGGATTGGGGTTTCTTTAGATATAGCATTTATAACAGAGCTGGGTCAGACATGGCTTTGTAATCAAGCACAGATTGCCTGTAAGTAGGCGATATGAGATAGCGAATAGTTGTAGTTTTTTTAGTCTTTCCATATAGGACATGTGTTTAAGGCCTAGGATCCTCTTAGTGAGGTACTTTTGTGGCCTCTACAGTTGTTGAAGGTGTCTAGTGAGGTGTATGTCAAATGGGGCATTGTACTCTGATTGGCCTAATGAGGAAAGAGTAGAGGGAGACAATGACCTTTCTTTCTTTCTTTCTCGATGCAAAACCCTTAGTAATGAGATGTGCCACATAGAAGGACTTTCTGACCACAGTGGCAATGTGGTGGTCAAAAGAGAGGTTGCTGTCAACCTGTGTTCCTAGATCTCTTATAATGCCTTCTGTGTTCATTGGACTACCATCGATGTGGTAATTCATGGGAACCGGGTTTTTCCCAAATGAGATGATGACACATTTTTTGGCATTGAGTTTAAGGCCATGGTTCTGACACCAGTCATTGGTCTCAGTGAGGCCTTTCTCCACTTGTGACTGGTCGGCAGTCTGACTTGGAGTCAGAACCCACAGTGTGAAAGTAGCTGTGACTCAGTTTGCAACCCACCTAGTGATATACAGGTTGATGCCTAGCTCAGTGAGTTTTTCTATGATTCCTGAGTGGGGAATGGTATCAAAGGCCTTGGCCAGATCAAGGTAGACTGTATGAACCACCTTGCCTTCATCCACAGCTCTAGTGACTGACTCAAAGAAGTTGATCATGTTGAGCAGGCATGATCTGCAATTCACAAAACCAAACTGTGTGGGATCCTGAATTTGGAGATTCTTTATATCCTTGTTTATTAGGTCCATGATGATGTGTTCTATAGCTTTGCATATCAGACTCATCAGGCTAATGGGGCGATAGTTCCCAGGGTCTGTAGTCTGTAATCGCTCCTCCTTTGTGGAGAGGGATGACTATAGCAATGCACCATTCGGTAGAGACATAGCCTGAGATGAGGCTGTGGTTGAACAGGGCACACAGGTGAGGTGCTAGTTCACTCTGTAGTTCATGTAGAACACAGCCAGGGATATTGTCAAGTCCCATAGAAGCTGTAGTCTTGGCCTTGGACAGTGCTGTTTTAATCTGTGCAGCAGTAATATTGGATGCCTGGCAATCTACTGGTATTGTGATTGGTCCTTTGGTGGGGGAGAGAGGGGTAAAGTTGGCACTGAATCTGTCGGCCAGTATATTGGCAATATCAGTTGGCTCGGTATAGGAGGTGTCATTGTGCAGTAGCTCCGAGCAAATCTGGCTATTGACATGGAGATTCTTTACATAACTATATAGGGCCTTGTGGTTGTCTTTACTATCTGCTGCAATCCTGCTTTCATGGCTAGCTTTAGAGGATTTGTTGAGGCTGATAAGGGTGTTTTTCCAGTCTTGGGACTTCACCTTATTCCGCATCAGTTTCATCCTTCTGTTGTAGAGTTTGTTTATGGCAGTGGACTACCAGATTGGCTTCCTTTATTTTGGAGGAGAGTGTCTTAGTTCTATTGGGTATGGCGAGATCCATGCATTTGTGTACATGTTCGTACAGTGTGTATGATTCAGCTGTCATGCAAATATTCTCCATTTGCATGGGTGCCATGAAGTTAGCCATCTCTGTTTTTAGGAGCCCAAAGTTAGCTTTGGAGAAGTTTTTCATGGTGGTTACCTTTGTGGGGGGTGTGGGTGGTGGGAGGGATGCGTATTTCCAAGGTGTTTAGTTTGTGGTCAGATCTAACCAGGAAGGAGTTGACTATTGCTGTAGAGCAATGGTCACCCATGTTAGTAATGACCAGGTCAAGGATGTTGCTACCTCTAGTAGGGGTAAGAATGAGCTGGTCCAGGGCTTTGGAATTAATGAATTCCAGGAAACGTTGGGCAAGTGTATTGGTACATGAGTAGTTTTCCCAGTTAATGGAGGGGTAGTTGAAGTCGCCCAGTATGAGAGTGTTAGGTTGGACCCTAATATTCTCCCGGGTGCTTAAGAATGTGGAATGTGAGTCTTGGGACATGGTTGGGGACCTGTAGCAGGCTACGACCTTAGTCGCTGTCTTACCCAATGTTAGCTGCACCTGAAGTATCTCTGAGGCATTATGTTGGGCTACTAGTCTGGAGGTGTGCATATCCTTTATGAATATGGAAAGACTGCCACCTTTGAGGCTTCGGTCAAAGTTCTGAGGAAGAAAGTTGTGGAATGAATTACAGCTTGGTAGTGTAGGGGTGCATTCTGCTGCTTTAAACCAGGTCTCTGTTACAGCACAAATGTCAATGTTCTCCATTTTGAGGAGAGCTTCGAGTGAGTGTATTTTGAGAGTTAGACTTCTAGCGTTGAGCAGCATGACCCTCAGATTGCATTTGTTTGTAGCTGTTACGGTGGTAATTTGGTCTTTGGGACACCATCTAAAAAAGGCACTATAGGGGTGGCAAGATCCTTGGCCAGTATCCGGAAGCCCAGGGGTGACAGATGCAGACCATTTCTGGCAAAGCATTGAGATCTGTCAGTCACGTCATCCCAGGCAGACCGATACTGGAACCCACAAGAAACTTAGCCAGTTGTTATCAATCATTTTCTGCTTGTTCTGTGATATCGTTCTGGGTGATAGTAGGATGCTGCTCAGGGCTAGGGTCATACCCGTCTGGGTTACATAATCCGAGAACTCCTCCATGTCTCTTTTCAAGTAGTCCAGGGAGGTACGTCTCAGGTCATTCCCACCCACATGTACAGTGACAGTCATATTTGTACCTGTTGTTGAGGGACCTGAGTGTGTGCGTTATGTTGTGAATCCTGGGACCTGACAGGCAGCTGACTGTTACTTTCTCCTTATTCAACCTAGTGAGTAGGACATCAGTGTGCCTCTCTACCGAGTCATCTATGACTAGTGTGTTGGGCATGCTGTTTTGCCTTGGGGGCTTTGGTTTAGTGGCACACTGTTTAGGAGAGTTGTGTCTTGTGATTAGTGTTGTGGTGGTCAAGTGCGTTTCTGCCGTGGAGGTCTCTGCTGTTTGGGTAGATTTTTATTGAGAGCCTCCGCGAAAGTGGGTATGTGGTTTGTGTTTTAATTTGAAGGCAGTGCTGGTGTGTGTTCTGGAGGGCTATGTGTTCCATGTGGTGTGGTGCAAGTGCTGACCTTCTCCTCTTGACCAGCTATTCCAGTCTTGGCTAGAGAGTGTGTGGCTTCTAATTTGGATATATAAATGCATCTTTCGCATGTCTGGGTGTTGGGAGGTAAGAGGAGAGGGTTGCCAGTGTACATGAGGCAGTTACTACATTGCCTCAGGATGCCCAAGTTTACCAGGTTAATAGGAGAAAGCAAAGGGAACTGACCTTTAGACATGTCTGGAGAGGTGGGCATTAATAAGTACTGGAGCTGTTTCCTTGTAACGTTTAGTGCTGGTAGCACTTTGTGTGCTACAATAATTGCTACAAGAAGTCTGGTAAAGTGCTAGACTAATAAGCTAGTAAAAATGCAGGAGTAGAGAGAACTAGCAAATCTAAGGGAAAAAAATTTGAAGAGTATACCTTGGCACCGCTCAGAAGCTTACAAACAGTCCTGGATACAGAAAATCTGTATCTGGACTAGACTAGTTACAGGAAAGGCGGGAAACAAGTGCAAACATCGGCTTTTAAACCAGAAAGTTGAAAGATATGGAAAAACTGCCAAAATAACCAATAAACTAGAATTTCTAGGCCAGAAACCACTTCTCTTCTGAAAGATAGGCTACCTAGTACTTACCACTCCCATTGATAAACTAGAAGGCGTCCCTCCAACACAGAAAGGCTTGGGGGGGGGCTCAGAAGCTTACAAACAGTCCCGGATAATGTAAATCTGTATCTGGACTAGACTAGTTACAGGAAAGGGAGGAAACAAGCTTAGAATTTTTTTTTTGTAAAGTGGAAAGGGAGAAAGGAGGAACAGAAGATAACTGGTTAATAACATAAATGGGTTTACCTTCTCAAATGTTCTCTCTGTATTAGGTAGAATGAGCTAATGCCACTAGATAGGGAGGAGTGTCCCAGATCAAATATACAGTATGGACGGGCAACTGCAAAGCCACCAAGTATAGGAGCAAGACACCAATAGAAAATACAACTCTCAGTATGAAGAAGCAGTTTACAGTTTAGTAATTCTGTAAAAATGCAATTATAGTAATGAACACTATTACAGCTAATAGCTACAGTAGCTAGTAGAAATGTTTATCACAGCAGAAAAACAGACACTAAATGAAAGTTTTAAACAGACAAAGGAGCAAGGATACTTTAGAGAATGCTTTAAACTGCAAACAAATCAGTCATCTGATGCACTCCTTTGCATGAAATCAGAACAAACAAGCAGTTTAACAAATGGAGAAAATTTCCACTTAATACCTTACACACAATGCTTTGTGTTCTATCAGCAGACTATGGCTGCCAGAAACACTGGAAACTCAACAAATAAAACAACCAGGCCTGGATAACAGACTATCCTACCTGACAATGAAAAATACAGTTAAAACAGTATAAAACAGTACACAGATGCAGTGAAACAGTAAAAAAGCTTTGTAACAGTGCAAAAGCTAGTATATTAGCTGTTTAGCATAATTATAAGCATTAAAAAGTGCAGTTCAATGAAATAAATGTAAGAAATAGCTTATCCTGTTCTAGGAGTCTTAGGGAATTTCTGCTTTGTCCCAGTGATGAGTCAGGACTCTACAGCCTGGCAAAAACAAGCACAGCCCCCTGCAGACAAAGGATTTAAATACCAGAAAGGGTGGAAGAATCTAGAAGCTTGAATTAAGTCCTGCTAGCCCTGCTCTTTCAACCAATCACTCGTGCTGGAGAAGGTCAGGCAACCCTGTTATTCTCAATAACAGAGAAGACAAGACACTATCAGCAGAAGATGGCTGCCAGAAACACAGGAAAGTTTACAACAAAACAACCAGGCCTGGATAACAGACTATCCAAACTATGCTACCTGACTAGAACACAGGAGCCTCACAATAAATGCACAGATAGAGCACTCAGAAACAGAAAATACAACTCTCAGTATGAAAAAGCAGTTCATAGTTTAGTACTTGTAAAAATGCAAGTACAGTAATGAACACTATTATAGCTAGTAGCTACAGTAGCTAGTAGAAATGTTTATCACAGCAGAAAAACAGCCACTAAATGAAAGTTTTAAACAGATAAAGGAGCAAGGAGACTCTAGAGAATGCTTTTAACTGCAAACAGATCAGTTATATGATACACTCCTTGGCAAGAAATCAGAACAAACAAACAGTTTAACAAATGGGGAAAATTTCCACTTAATACCTTACACACAGTGCTCTGTGTTCTCTATCAGCAGAAGATGGCTGCCAGAAACACAGGAAACTCAACAAACAACCAGACCTGGATAACGGACTATCCAGACTATGCTACCTGACGTGAAAAATACAGTTAAAATAGTAAAAAACAGTACACAAATGCAGTGAAACAGTAAAAAGCTTTATAACGGTGAAAAATCTAGTAGATTAGCTGTTTAGCATAATTATAAGTGTAATTATAAGTGTTAAAAGGTGCAATTCAATTAAATAAATGTAAGAAATAACTTATTCTACTCTAGGAGTTTTAGGGAATTTCTGCTTTGTCCCAGTGATGAATCACCACTGTACAGCCTGGCAAAAACATCACGACAAGCCTCTACCGCATCAATGTAGCCAGTCCCACAGAGGTACACAAAGGCACCCACACTGACTCCCACACACAGCACAGACACACAAGACAAAGGCAAAAAATACAGCAAGGCTGAACAGACACTCACAGACTCCCTCACACAGGACAGAGGCACACAAGGCAGACAGCTACACAGACTCTTGCACACAGTACAGACACCCACACATGATAAAGACAGCACTACAGCAAGACTGAACACCCACACAGGTTCCCATTCAGATTGCACAGGCACCACCCACACAGGACAGAGACACAAGACTAGGACAAAACTACTGCACGATTGAACAGTGATCCACACGAGACAAAGGTAGAGCACACACAGACTCCCAAACACAAGACGATGACAGCACTACAGCAAGACCGAAACACACAAGCAGCATTAGATAAACTGACCCCATCACACAAGATAGTTACTGACATGCAGAGCAGTCACACTGCAGATTGCACACAAGACAGCCATCGAGCAAACATAGAAAAGACTACAGACACACAGGACATACAAGGGAAAGCCATGGGGATTACTGAACCTGAAGCAGACAAACTGAAACCAAAAGACAAACGGGTGAAGTCAAGACCACCAGAGTGTCATTTATCTTCAGTTTGCAGTTAGCACCTCAACTTTTTTGATTGCTACCACGTTTAGTACCATGAGCAATTTGTTCTTCCTGTGCTTCTGTCCTGGTTCATGACGAGTCCTGCTGCTCCCGACTATCCTGGCCTCATGACGAGTCCTGCCACTTCTAGCTGCCTTTGCATCAAATCCTGCTAGTTTCATCCTCCTTGTACTGCTTGGTCCTACTTGAGCGAGAATCATTGAATACACAGCATGCTATACAAGCCAGGCTAAGGTGCTATCTGAAATTTACTGCCGCACAGCATTAAAAAGATTACTGGAATGGAAATATGAGCACATACGTAGAGCTTTACTGGGATCTTATGAATTTTCTTCCGGACAACGTCTTCAGTGAGGCTGCCGTGTGATAAACCTTGTCCCACTTCATGCTCAATTGAGAGCAAAGCTAAGAATGTGTCTCTCTGGACTTATTGATGAATGCAGGTATGTCTTCGTAAGTTTGTTTAGAAAAGCTGCATTCTGCAGTAGCCACTGTAACAGGTGCAGTCAAATAAATGCACAGTGAAATATAAGTATTTATATAGATGTCTTGCAAGTGGTTGTGAATGAGGAAATTTAACACAGTCAGTAGTGATGATTTATCATCAATCATTTAAGAAAGGCCTTTCAGTTAGTGTCCAAGGTCAGTCATCAATGTCACAGTGGCCACTTATCCTGTCAGTTAGTTGTCCTTTCAAAGCCTTGCAGTGTTGGATCAGTGTGTCATCTGCAACTTCACTCAAGGCTTTAATATTTAATAAAAATCCAAATGTCTTATGAAAGTCTGAAAGCTGCTCAAACCAGTCAGTAAATGACTGTACTGTTGTGTCCAGCAGCACACTGAAGAACTCTACACGTAGTTTTACCATTGGATCCTGTACAGTCTCATCCTCTCCTTCATAGTCCAAGAAGAGATTTACTTTTCTCTGGCTCTTTTCCTGTGGCGCCAGCACCCAGTTCTTCTATCTTGGAGGCTTCACCCATGGCACGTTTAAATCCTGCCTCTCTCTAATTATTCAGCAAGTCCATAGTTGTCTCCAGCAGTTTGACACATGCAAAAATTTCAACAGATGGACTCTGCAGAACTTTGCATGCATGATTTACCTCTGTCAGCACATCATACCAAACCACTAAACATTCAGTAAAAACTACAAGAAAAATCTAGCCAAGCTAGAATTTCCACTGTGTGATTCCTTAAACCTCTTGTATTAGAGGCACATGGCATATATGCAAATGACCCTTAAGAACCCAACAATCAACAAATTGGTGTGACATAAGTTCTGAGCACAGTCCCCTTCCTTGTTGATACTTTGCAGCATCACTTGTATGTAATGCGTTACCCAGCTCCTGTAAAGCTTCCACGGATCCCTTCAAATTAAATCATATTGCCTTGACAAGAGTCTATCCTGCATTCCCAGCAAGCATCAGACAGTGGCTTCACAGTGACGTTTGTGTTTCAAGATCCGCCATCAGGTTTTTGATGCTGACCAGAGTATGTAAATATTCTGCAGACAACCAAAGTAAGACACTGCCTGTAGTGATGAATGTGTTCCATCACTAACAAGATTTAAATTATGACAGGCACATGACACATAAAGCCCTTTAATTCATCTGTTTTATCCAGGCCTGCATTCCAGCTCCTTTCCCCCTCATGTTGCTGCCATTGTTGTATCCTTCTCCTCAACAGTCGTTAATGTCCAGTTGATGATTTTGCAGAGTCTGAAGAAGTGCTTCTGTTAAGTCCTGCTCTGGTTGTATCATTCACAGGCACAAATCCCAGAAAGTGTTCCTCAACTGCGGCTGCAGTCCTTGAAATGTCCACATAACTAACTACTACAGTCATTTGCTCTTGATTGCTGATGTCTGGTGTGCAATCAAAAATCATGGAAAAGTACCTAACATCCTTCACCTTCCCTACAATGGTCTTCAAAGTAGCATTTGCAATCAATTGGATAATTTCATTATGTAAGCCCTTCCAAAGATAATGATTCATTACTACTTTATTCCTAATACAATGCAAATTTCAGCCATGACAGAATCAAACTGTGACAATAGCTGCACTTGGCCTAAGAAATTGCCATTGCCGTAGGTGTACAGGGCATCACCAGTACCATGGAATGCCAATTCCATTCTGCCAGGTGTTGGACAATACTAACACAGCACACCAGTGAATTCTCTTTTTCAAACACTGCTTGTCTCCTATCATCCATAGTTTGCTTACTCTTTACTCTGTTGTCCAGTTCCTTCCACTTCAGCATGCATTCTGCATACTCTGGTGCTTGGTCATGGCTGTGTAAAGCTTTGGACATCTCTCTCCATGCTCAGTAACCTCCTGACCTGAGAAGATGGTTAAAATTTCCAAATAATTTGCCTGCAAAGCAAAATAGTGCATCTTTTGAGACTGAATATGTCAACCAAGTGTGGTTTGCTCCCCATTAGGCAGCATATGGAAATAGTTCTCTGATTTAAATCTTCTTTTCTGTTCATTGACTGGGAACTGCGGCAACACCACTTGCACAGGTCCATGCTGAATGGCAGCTACCCTAAACTTATCCCTTATCAAATCTGGCCAAGTTCCTAGATCCTCAAAAGATGCACCTGACACTCCCTACAAGTCGTAGGCCACATCTGTTGTCACTACAGAAATCTGGGCTCCTTTGGGCTCCTTCTGTATCAAACTCTGGTGATCCAGGCAGCACTTCTAAAGTTGAATCCACATTTGTTGACATGATTTCTCCCATGGGAACAGCTGTATGTTCACAGGAAGTAACCTGTGGTGTAGCTGCAACAGAGTGATCATTTTCTAATGGTAAGGATACTGCGCTTGCAGTGGATAGGCTGTAATGCAGAACTACTACATTGTCTTGAAGGCAGACTTTTTTCCTGAATCTCCTCTTTCTGATAGTCTTCTTTTGGCTTTTCTAGGTTAGGGGTCGCCACAGTGGAACTCCAGTCTGCTAATGATTGGCAGTGGACTTTTACGGTGCTTAGTTGCCAGCCCGACGCCCAACCTTTAAAGAAGGCACACCCATTCATGCACATACTTACTTGCATGTCTTTAGACATCATTTGACCATGGAGAGGAAATGCAGACTCCACACAGAAGGTGCTCCAGCTGAGAATCGAATGGGAGAATCTCTTGCTGTGAGGCGAGAATGCTAACTGCTGCACCCCTCTCTGATGACCCACAGAAACATTTCTTAATGGAACTTGGTCTCTTCACATCCGTATTCCACCTCTGATGAAGCCATCTTTTCCTACTCCTGACAAATATGTACGCTTCATCTCTAACTGGGAATGGAAGTAAAGCAGAATTGCTACACATGCAGACACTGGGTGCGTTTGTCATAATGTTAGTAAAAAGCACTTCACTTCAGGTACATATTACACCAGCTTCTTTGACCTACCCAGGACTGCATAATATCAAAGGTTAGCACTTTGAACACATTCAGAGGATGGTATTTTCCAGATTACACAGAAATTCCCATGACAGTAGTGGAATGTTACCCATCAGATTTACTTAAATGGACCCACTGAGGCAAACCCTTTGCCACAATATGTGAAATACAAACTCCAAGCTAGCCAACCAGTGTAAGCAATTACTCTGTCACTATTGTGCATTACTCTCCAAGCACCTTGTACTGTATTACACAACTACTCCTACAAAAAGTGATAGTAAAAGGAAATGACCCACACATGGTCTATAACCAGAGGTAGGTTTTACAACATACAAATTCTCAGGTTAAGTGACTTTTAAATCTCAATGGCACACATGATGGCAGCAGTGTTAAGGCCTGACCAGTGCAAAAAAATGCATTCGGGTTAAGCAGAAAAACTGAAGCTGCCACACCAAGTCAACTAAGAGCTACACAATCCATGGTGCAATGCACACCCAACCAGAAGTGACCAGTTGATTCCATCTTGTACTGTAGGCAGAACTGAAGAGAAACAACATGGACTGGTAGGCAAAAAGAACTGCAGTGCAGGCATATAAACCAGAAAAATGGATTAGGTTCCAAAAAGTCATGTTATTACGACTGCAGGCACAAAAGAATGAGCAACCAGTACTGAACGCTGTTCATAAGGACAAGCTATACAATAAGCACAACTAAAATATATTACAAAATTTCTATTGACATCTGTTACTGTTGTACTGCAGACTGAAAAACTACTGAGCAACATTGACCAGCAGGCAAAAAAAAACTAACGTAGGCAATAGGCACAACTGAAGTGCTTTACAAAATGCACAGCCAAACCTCAGGCATGCAGTGTCACAATGACAGGCACTGCGTGTACAACATTTTCATACACCTACCTGCTACCTCAATCTCTTGGCACACGAGTCTGAACAAACCAAATCATGGGTAGAACAAAGTAAAATCATGAACCTAAGTAATATAACCACAGTAAATCAAGCACAACAAATATTCTTCACCAGAAAAATATTCCAATTCCGTTGAGTGCAAAGGATCTTTTCTAAAACACTGCTGTTCACATAAAATACACAATGTAATCTCTAGCGCCTCGGCAAACTTGCCTTTAACAGAGTAAGATTTTTTAACCATTCAAACTCACACTTTTATACTAAAATAAAACACACCCACTTAATTACATAATTGATTAAATAAAGAAACAGTATAATATATAAAAACACTAAATACTATAAACTCATTATTGCACAAATAACTATTTACAATAAACTTTTCCATGATTTAGCCCTACAGGGCTCAATGTATTAAATTTTAAAATCAAGCAAGTTTCTTTTTTCCTTAATATATATTTAATATGTTGTTCATTCAAATATTATCTTTCTTTTACACTAACACTGCCACTTTCGATCCCTCTGGATTATCATTATGGTATTTATTAAAATGCAACACTATGGGACTAGTTTGTTTATTATTTTTTATATCTCTAATATGCTCTTTTATTCTACAGGCAAATGTTCTCTTAGTTTCTCCCACATAAAATTTATTACACAAGCATTTCAAACCATATAGAACTCTCTCCGTTTTACAATTAAAGGTCCCATTTATATAAAATGGGACCCCATTAATTTTGACAACTTCCTTTACTATATACTTACAAATATTGCATTTTCCACACGCTACAGAGCCCAATTTCTCACCCTGTTTCACCATTTGCACTTTTGGCATATTAAATTTACTATGAACTATAAAATATTTTATACTTCTCCCTCTTCTATAAGAGAAACACATTCTTTTATCATATAAAAAGTCTACCTCTCTTTTTACCATATTCCAACTATGTTTTACTTGTTCCACAATTTGTTCTGATAATACGGAATAAGTGAAAATAAAATAAATACACTCACTTTCCTTTACACTACCTGTAACTTTCCCATATCTCACATTTTTCTTAACCTTATTCAGGCTAGCTCTCAAATCCAATTCCTTATACCCCCTTGAACTAAATTTGTCATAACTTTGACTTAATTCCCATTCTACTTGTACTGGATCATTACACAATCTTTTAATTCTATTAAATTCCGTATATGGTATAGACTTGATAGTATGTGGAGGGTGAAAACTTTCTCCATGCAAGATCGATCCTATACCTTTGAATTTTCTGTGTATACAAGAATTAATATATTCACCCACTTGTCCTCGTAACACTACATCTAAATAATTCACTTCTCATCCTATTTGTAAACCATCAAATCTAACTCCCATATTATTTTCTTGTATTTGATCTAAAAATGTTTTAACTTGTTCTTACCCTCCTTTACAAATAAATATCAGATCATCAATAAAACGAAAGTATTTACATACATATTTCTTAAAGAATTGTGTATATATACACACATTTTCAAAATAATCCATGAAGATGTTCGCATAACTGGGGGCAAACGCTGCCCCCATTACTGCACCTTGACGCTGTCTATACAAGTTGCCATTAAATTCAAACATATTATTTTTTAAGCACATTCTGATCAAATCCACTATAAATTCTACTACTGGACACTCTCCCATATAATATTTTATTGCATGTATTCCATCTTTATGTTTTATGTTAGTATATAAACTAACTACATCAATAACCAAAAAATACATATTATGTTCCCAATATATATGTTTTATTTTTTCTAATAAATCAAACACGTCTCTAATGTAAGATGACAGTTTAAATACTGTTGGTAACAAATATTCATGTAAAAAACATGAAATATTCTGCATAAAACTGCTACTTGCTGACACTATGGGCCGCCCTAGTAGATTATTCATACCTTTGTGTATTTTAGGTATACAATAAAAACATGGCATTCTAGGATTTTTGATATTAAATTTTTCCTTTACATCTTTATATGAAAAATAATGTAACCTATGTCCTTTATCTATCATTTCCTTATATTCCTTTTGTGCTTCCTCGTATTCTATCATACTCATTTTTTCATAAACATCCTCCATGTTTAAATGTGTGTAACGCATTGTTAAATATTGTAAATAGTCTAAAATAACCAATTTCCCACCTTTATCAGATGGTTTAAATATTAATTCAGCCTTTTGGCTCAAATTCATTAAACATTTCCATTTGTCCTTTGTGAGATTATATTTGACTTCCTTTTTACTTTTGAAATTCCTTGTCCACATTATGGGTAAGTGATTTATTAAAATATTTTATGCTCACATTCCTTTGTGGAGGCATAAAAATCACTTTTTACTTTTACTCCGCTAGTGTCCAATTCACAATATTCATTTACACATTCATCAGAATAACATGAATAAAAGCTATCATTCATACTATCATCCATACCAATCAATTCTTCACTTTCATCCTGCAAAATATTTATCATTTCATTATTTTTAAAAAGATCCAATAAGTTTAATTTGCGACTAAAGCAAAAAATATCACCTTTCAGTTCATGAAGTCTAGGTAAAACTGTAGGTATGTACTTCAACCCTTTATTGAATACATTTAACTCACCGTCCGATAGTTCATAGCCAGATAAATTGACTACATACTTACAGTCTGTTTGTTCCTTATTTGTGTTAGATAAATTAGTCCCATTTACCCCTTTTAAATGTTCGCTGGTTAGTATAGCCCTCTTTGTATTGTCCCTGTCCATTCCAACTCAGTTTGCGATTTGTCTGTGCATCCCGAAAAGTATTCATTCCACCACTATTCCCTGGTTTGGGAAGCATGGGAAACTCTTCTACATCCGTTTCTCCCTCCGTCTGCAACAGACCACTCTCTCCTGAGGTAAAACCTTGTCCTTCTCTTCTGACGTTGTTTCTCTTTCGTTCAAACTGAACCTGCTGACGTTTAGCCTTCGGATTGGTCATCACTAAGAACGTTCGCGTGTTCTCATAATCACGTAAATCTCGATACAATTTGTTCTCTTTACTCTCTGTAACCTCTTGTTCAAACACTATTAACTGTTCATTATTTTTAATGAGAAATTGCTGCAGTTCATCATGTGAAACCTTATTTACAATGTCTTTACAAACTCCTTTAATTTCTTCCCTTAATTTTTGTTTTTTGACCATATCTCTTTCCACTAATATACGCACCCATTCCAAGCTGCATCTATGGGCTGCTGCTACCCATCTGTCATGAAATTGCTTGTCTTCTACTAAAGATAGATCAAAAGCAGTGGAAGGATTCAGCTCGCATCCCCCGAGGTGTAATCTCCAGCTCGTCATATCTTTGTAAACTTTGTAAATTCAGAAACACTGATGTTTCTTTAAACAGCAACTTTTCAATATTAACATACATGTCTCTAATTTCTGGTGTTACAGAAAGTTCAGTTTTTTTACCCACTTTGGAAAACGGGTTTTGTTGTCATATCTTTCTTTCTTGTTGCCATTTATTATACACTGTTGAAACACCCTCCACCGAACTGAGTGTTTCTTCTCTACCTTGTGTAGCCGATAAAGTAGACGAGCCATTCGCTCCATTAGAATTTATCAAGAAACTGTCCATAGACTTCTGCGTACCTTCCATGGCTGTTTCCCGAAATGTCCTTGGCAACATCGAAAAGGAATCACTGGCCAATAACTAATATAACCACAGTAAATCAAGCACTACAAATCTTCTTCACCACAAAAATATTCCAATTCCGTTGAGTGCAAAGGATTTATTCTAAAACACTGCTGTTCACATAAAATATACAATGTAATCTCTAGCGCCTCGGCAAACTTGCCTTTAACAGAGTAAGATTTTTTAACCATTCAAACTCACACTTTTATACTAAAATAAAACATACCCACTTAATTACATAATTGATTAAATAAAGAAACAGTATTATATATAAAAACACTAAATACTATAACCTCATTATTGCACAAATAACTATTTACGATAAACTTTTCCACATACATTCATGATTTAGCCCTACAGGGCTCAATGTATTAAATTTTAAAATCAAGCATTTTTCTTTTTTCCTTAATATATATTTAATATGTTGTTCATTGAAATATTCTCTTTCTTTTACACTCTCTAACACTGTCACTTTCAATCCCTCTGGATTACCATTATGGTATTTATTAAAATGCAATGCTATGGGACTAGTTTGTTTATTATTTTTTATATCTCTAATATGCTCTTTTATTCTACAGGAAAATGTTCTCTTAGTTTCTCCCACAAGTTTGCCGAGGCGCTAGAGATTACATTGTATATTTTATGTGAACAGCCGTGTTTTAGAATAAATCCTTTGCACTCAACGGAATTGGAGTATTTCTGTGGTGAAGAAAATCATGGACTTGCTAGAAAATCTCATTTATGAGGGACATAACAGAAGTGCCAAGATACTCACAACCACCCCCTCCTTCCCGCTGCCCCTTAGGACAAGAACTCTGGACAAAATGCTTAAAACTAGGAAATGTACCATGTATTACTGGAGGATATGAAGTCCCATTTTTCTAGTAGCTTCAGCCCTCAACATTGTGCTGCATAATTATTTTGTGAGTGAGAAACGGACCAAAAATATCAGGCAAACATTCTACGACATTTTCGCAGCCCTTAGCCCCCTCCTGACCACTCATCACAATAATTCTAGTAGACAAAGCCAAAAATAATTGCAGAACAAATGCGTAACATCAAGGATATTTTAAAACATTGCTATGATAATCTTAGAAAGATACTACAATAGCAGGGTTTGCATTACCATGCATTAAAACAATACATTCTGCCGAATTCTCACCCCCCCCTTCAATGCAAAATAATTCTAGATGAAATAAACAAAGGTATAACGTTGGTGATATAAAATAATGTACTTATGAACTAAAAGATGCTAGAACAGATTTTGCAGTAGTATGCATTGTATGAACCCACATTTTTGATAAGGAACAGATTAAAAATGCCAGGCGAACATCTAATTGTGCAACATTTTTACAGCCCCCATCCCTCTACTACCCACTTAGTTTAACAATTCCAGACAAAGCCAAAAATAACTGCAGAACAAAATTGTAACATCAGGGATAGTTTAAAACATTGCTATGATAAACTTAGATAGCAGAACAGTGCTTGCATTAGCATGCATTAAGACATCAGTACATTCTGCAGAATTCTCATAACCTCCCCCCATGTCTCAGCACAATTGCGTGACCCCATATTTGTAGGTTCATAGGTAGGTACTAGGCTATCGGCCTTGGGGCCTATATAAGCTTAGCCAAAAAGGTTCCCTGGCTTTCGCCACCCAAGAAAATTATTTTCCTGTGCCCCTGTCGAGCAGTGCCATAGAAGTGATCCCCGGGGTGAATTTTCTATTTCCCATTCAGTCAATATTTTTCTTAAGAGGGCCAATGAGGAGCTTTGCCTGACATGAATGGGTGGCTTGTTCCAGAGTTTATCATCTCTGAGTAAGCGATATGTGACAGAGTAGAGCTGGAGTTTTTTGAGATGGTCTGCGTATGGCATCTGTTTGAGGCCAGTAATCCTCTTAGTGAGGTATTTCTGTGGCCTTTCCAATTGTTGTAGGTGTCTTTTGAGATATATGCCAAATGGGGCATTGTACTCTATAATGGGTCTGATGAGGGATGAGTAGAGAGAAACAATGACCTCCTTTTTTCTAGAGGAGAACCCGTTTGTGAAGAGGTGTGCCACATAGAAGGATTTCTTGACTACTGTGGCGATGTGGTTATCAAAGGAGAGACTACTGTCCACCTGTGTACCAAGGTCGCTTATCACACTTTCAGTGTTTAGTGAGCTACTGCCTATGTGTGGTAGTTCATGGGTACCGAGTTTTTCCCAAAGGGGATGACAGTGCACTTCTTGGCATTGAGGTTGAGGCCATGACTTTGACACCAAGTATCTGTCTCTGTGAGGCCCTTTTGTAGAATGTCTGCATCATTAGGTGATTCTGTTATGGCTCCCAGTTTGCAGTCATCTGCGAACTTTGTTAGCCAAAGACCTTCTGTGTTGGCCTGCACTTCAGAGAAGTAGATGCCAAACGAGAGGACCCAGGACCGAACCCTATGGTACTCCACTAGTCACTGGTCTGAAGTTGGACTTGAGTCAGCTACTTTTACTGTGTGGGTTCTGTCAGTGAGCCAGTTGGCCAGCCATCTTGTGACACAGAGATTTATGCCCAGTTTAGTGAGTTTATCTATAATTCCAGAGTGGGGGGTGGTATTGAAAGCCTTAGTGAGGTCAAGATAGGCTGTGTGCACTACCTTGCTCTCATCTACGGCTCTAGTGACTGCTTCATAGAAGTCATTCAGGTTTAGTAGACATGATCTACCTTTTACAAACCCAAACTGAGTGCGGTCCTGTGTTTGGAGGTTACCTATGTCTTTGTTTGTAAGCTCCAAGATGATACGTTCCATGGCCTTGCAGACCAGGCTTGTCAGCCTAATGGGGCAGTAGTTTCCAGGGTCCATGGTGACACCGCCTTTATGGAGTGGGGTAACAGTCGCTGTGCACTATTCAGTAGGTGCATATCCTGAGGTGAGGCTGTGATTGAACATGGTACTTAGGTGGGGTGCCAGTTCGTTCTGTAGTTCATGCAGTATGCAGCCTGGGATGTTGTCTGGTCCCATGGATACTGTATTCTTGGCTTTGGAGAGTGTGGTCTTTACTTGTTCATCCGTGATTACAGGGACTTTGCATTCTTCCAGTATAGAGATGGGCTCTTTAGGGGGTGAGAGGGAGGTTAAAGTTAGCACTGAACCTATCTGCCAGGATGTTGGCAATATCAGTTGGTTCTGTATATTTAGTGCTATTGTGCTGTAACTCAGAGCAGATCTGAGTGTTGCCATTGAGATTTGTGACATAGCTATAGAATGTTTTGTGGTTGTCTTTAGAATCAGTGGCGATTTTGTTTTCATAACTAACTTTGGAGGATTTTATGAGGGATCTCTGCTTCTTGCTGAGGCTGACCAGGGAGTTCCTCCAATCTTGGGATTTTTGTAACAGCTTCTTCTTTCTGTTGTAGAGTTTGTTTATGGCAGGAGACCACCAGTTTGGCTTCCTTTTTTTGAAGGATAGTGTCATGGTTCTGTTGGGGAATGGCACGATCCATGCACTCGTGTATGTGCTTATACAGTGCATTTGTGTAAGATTCAGGAGTCGTACCTGTATTTTCCGTCTGCATGAGTGTCATGAAGTTTGCCACTTCTGTCTTAAGAAGCATGAAGTTGGCTTTGGAGTTGTTTTTGACGGTGGTTTCCTTAATGGGGGGTAGGATATGGATGTCTAGGGTGATTAGCTTGTGGTTGGATCTGACCAGCGAGGGGCTGACCTCTGGCATGGAACCATATTGGTAATGACCAGGTCCAGGATATTGCTGCCCCTGGTGGGGGGTGTGGACAAGCTGATCCAAGGCATTGGAATTTATGAATTCCAGAAAACATTGAGCAAATGAGTTGGTACATGAGTAGTTTTCCCAGTTGTTGGTGGGGTAGTTGAAATCGCCCATAATTAAGGTATTGGATTATACCTTAATATTTTCCAGTATCTTAAGAAATTAAGAGTGGGAATCCTGGGGCATGGTGGAGGATCTGTAACAAGTTGCAACCTGGATTGGAGTCTTGCCCAGTGTTAGTTGCACTTGGATAATTTCAGATGCATTATATTAAGCAACTAGCCTGAAGGTGTGGATATCCTTAATGAATATGGACACGGCTGCACCTTTAATGTTTCAGTCCAGGTTAGGTGGCCGAAAGGTGTGGTATGAATTATAGCCTGGTAATGCAGGGGTGCTCTCTGGAGCCTTGAACCAGGTCTCTGTCACTGCTCAGATGTCAATGTTCTCCATTTTAAGGAGTGCCTTGAGTGAGTGCATTTTTTGGTTTAGACTTCTAGCACTGAGTAGCGTTGCCCTCAGAGTTTGCTTGCTTGTACCTGTTACGGTGGTGAACTCAGCATTTGAACCTTGCCTAAAAAAGACACTCTAGGGGTGGCAAGACCCTTAGCCAGTATCAGGAATCCCAGGGGCGACAGGTGCAGGCCATCTCTGGCAAAGCATCGTCATCTGTCGATCATGTCGTCCCAGGCAGACAGATACTGGATCCCCTAAGAATGACACCAGAAGCTTAGCCAATTGTTGAAGTCGGTCATTTTGTCCTTGTACTGTGGTATCATTCTGGGCAATGGTAGGATGCTACTCAGGGCTAGGGTCATACCTGCCTGGACTACAAGATCCGAGAGCTCCTCCATGTCTTTTTTCATGTAGTCCAGGAAGGTACGTCTCGGGTCATTCACACCAACATGGACAATGACAGAGTCGTATGTGTACTTGTTGTGAAGTGACCTGAGTGCGTGTGTTATGTGGCAGATCCTGGCTCCCAACAGGCAGCTGACAGTAACTTTCTCCTTGTTTAGCTTGGTGAGTGGGACATCAGTGTGCCTGACTATAGAGTCACCTATGACTAGTGTGTTGGGAACGTTGTTTTGCCTTATGGGCTGAAGTTGAGTGGCACACTGATTTTGTGGGCTATGTGTCATTTGGGTAGTGTTGGGGGTTGGTGGTTGCCTGCGTTTCAACTTGGGTGGTCTCTGTTGCTTGGGTATATTTTTATTGAGACCCTCCATGAATGTGGGTGTGTGCTTTGTGTTTCTATATCTGGGTTTTGGTAGTGTGGGTTTTGAACGACTATGTGTTGAGTGTGTGGTGTGGTGCATGTGTTAACCTTTTCCTTTTGACTGTCCAGTCCAGTCTTGGCTGGAGAGAGCTTGGCTTCCAGTTTGGCTATATAAGTGCATCTCTCACAGGTTGTAGTGTTGGGTGGTAGGAGGAGAGGGTTGTCTGTATACATGAGGCAATTGCTACATTGCCCCAAGATGCCCAGGTTCATCAGGTGGACAGGAGAAAACACCAGGAGCTGACCCATGGACATGCTTGGATAGGTGCTTATTAATTTAAGTAATAAGAACTGTTTTCCTCTTGGCAAGTGAGGAAAGTCAAATGCTGTAGTCATTTGTAGTTTATTTAGTGCTTTCAACGAGTTCTGAGCAAATGCTGAGCACATTGAAACAGTTTTGAGTGTTGAAACTAAAAAAAAAAAAACTGTCTAGTTTTAGGTAAAACAAGCTAGTTTTAACACCAATCCCAAGAAGAGAAGCAAGCCACAGCCTGTTTGGTGATCCACAGTCTTGTCCCAGGTGATGTAAGGGTCTGCAGGCTTGTAGCCTTTTTCTGGTAGATGCCTTAAATAGCAACCAGACCAATCAGGTATGTTAAGCACAGACACTCACTCTCCAAACAGAAAGAGTCAGGAATCAATGCACTCTACTCTCACTTGGATCAGAATATAAGCACAGATTCTAACCTGTGACATATAAATCAGTTATTAATATTTCTGGTGATCATCAGTCTCCAGGAAATAATGTAACTGCACTCCTTCTCTCACCAAGAGAAATCAGAAGCACTAATCCCAAGATGACTACTGAGAGGCAGACTGTGGGTTCTACAATAACTGGTGGTCTTGCAATAGATGCTTAAAGGTAAGATGATAAAAATGATTTATCCTAAACACTGCAGTGTGCACTAAAGGAGTTAGATGTGAAAGTAGGGAACTTAAGTTTTACCTGTTAAGATTTAGTGGAGTCACTATTTTTAAAACAGCAAGATAGATTGAAAGGGGGTGATCACTTTTGTATTCTGGTACTGTGGAATACAGTAGGATGGCCAATAAATGTAAATAGTTGAAGGGGGGTGATTTCACAAAATAATAATTTTGTGCTTACACCAGCCAGTAAAAGTAGAGAGGAAATGAGATATATGGTCAGATTAACATAAGGGGCAGGCAACTAGAAAGGCAGTGGTGTTTAAGAACACAACAGTAATCAGGTGGGAAAATTTCTGTCTGACTCACAAGAGATAGAGCTGTGGTCTCTTTTCAGGTTTTAGTATGCAGTTAAAAGCAGAAGTAAAACACAGTGTAAAGAAAACAAGTCACAGTGTACAAAACAGAAAAAGGCAATAAAGTAATAAAAACACAACAAGTAAAAAGCAAACTAACCTTTCCCTCACAGCAAAATGTAGCAGAATCTGGGTGAGCCTTTCTAGTAAATCTCTGAAATGTTTTATTTTGCCCCTTAAATAGAATGTATAGTTCCTAGCTCCACCCCCTCAGTTCACAGATGATTATGTTTAGCTGACCCTTTGTAACTTATGTGTGACTCCTTAACTGACCTCTTCTAATTTCTGTCTGACTCACAAGAGACAGAGCTGTGGTCTCTTCAAGTTAAAATACCAGGCAAACATTTGAACATTGTACAACATTCTCACAGCCCCTAACCATGCTCACAACCTGTCAACGCTAACTGTGGACAAAGCAAAAAATTATCATAGAACAAAATTGTATTATCATAGATTGTTATAAACATTGTCAGCATACACAATACTAGCCCAGCAGGGTTTAAATTAGTATACATTAAAACATCTGTACATTCTTCAACATTCTCACAGCCGCTAAACCCCTCCCAATGTCTCAGTACAATAATTCTGGACAAAGCAAAGTAAACATAGCTGGTATGCACAATAAAATACTAGCATGACAGAGTTTGCAGTGGCATATATTAAAACAATATCTGTACATCCTGCAGCATTCTCTCAGTCGGTATCCTCCAACTACTAATCGTTCAGCACAATTCTAGACAAAACAAAAATAAATTGATGAACATTCTTGTTGAAGACAAACTAAAAAGACTACATCAAATCTGAACATTAATTATTACAGACAAGACTCATTTCCTCAATCTCATAGCAGAATAATTCTGGGTAAAAGAGAAATAAAATGGTACAACCAGAGCCCTTCATCCGCCCTCCAATCCTCTTAGCACAAGAATTCTGCACAATAAAATAATACAATCATTTCCCTAGGTTACCTCACCCCCCACCAAAAAATAAAGTTAAAAATAAACCCCCAAATGTACCTTATCTACAGCTGATAGATGGTTGCTACTAATCCTCTGCTCCCTATTCACTACTGTGACTGACTTGTTACTTGCTTCCCTTCTGCACAGACCAAGCCAGTTCACTCCTTTTAAACTGTCCTTAAAAGGATGTTTTTGCAGATCTTTTAGAAGTTGCTCTTACAATTACAAGGGTAGTTGAAAATACCTTGGCTGCTTGTCCCACAGTCGCTCCTGGATAGCTTGAATCTGCTGACCATCCTCCATCCACACACCGGTAATCCAAACCCCCAAAATACCGCCGCTAAAATCCAAAGCAAACTCCAGTCTTGAAAAAGAAGAGAAGTATTGCTTGCTACACACACATGCCTTTTTATAGGCAGCTGACACAGGAAAAAGCACTTCTGTCTTTTAAAAAAAAAAACTTACTTCCCTGGCTGCGGCAGCCAGTCAGGTCTGTTGCTCAACTCTGATGATGCCAAAGGTTTGTTAACCACGGCGAAAGCGTTTAGTTGTTCGGTGCAACTGAGATTGTTTGTGTATCTTGGAGCATTAAACCGTTATCGGCTATACAGTGTTGGTGGACTTATTTTTTATTTTTTCAAACAGGTCTGTTGCTTCACTGAAGTGGACCTGATAGTGCAGCTTACAGGCAAGTAAAGAAAAAAATGGGAAAAAACCTTCTACTCTCAGGCTCCTCTTCTGTTACCCTTTAACATTTGCAAAGTCATGTTTATGTCATTGATGAACACAAATGCAGGCACTACTGGAAAGAACGGCACAATACAAGTTAAAAATAAACCAGCCTTTAATCTGATAATTAAGCTATATATACAATGCACAGATTAAGTTGAACAGACTTCTTCATATACCACAGGCATCTTAAATCCACACATTTTAAACCCCTTACCAAAAGCATTACGATTAAAGGCTGGTTTATTTTTAACTTGTATTGTGCCATTCTTTCCAGTAGTGCCTGAATTTGTGTTTACTGGTTTTGTTGGCACTATATTTGCCTCTTTTTTTCTATTTGTTTATGTCCTTGATACTGTTTCTGTACTATGTTTCCATTTATTGCTACATTATTGTGTTACTTGCCGAATGCTTCTGTGTTAACTTGTGATTACTGCCGCTGTAGTTCTCTTCATCTTTTGCACGTTTAACTCTTTTTACTGAGATTGTGGTTAATAATCAGTGGTTGAATGTTTGAGAGAGGAAAGTATTAAAGGACCCTTATACTGACTGTTCATGTAGCACTGCTGTTCTCCCTGCATCATAGATGTTCAGTACAAGGCTGAGACTTTACTTGGTACAATGCCAGCCTAGGAGATGCTCCTCATAGGTTCAGAAGTTCATAGGAGATTACTAGGCTAACGGCATAAATGCCCTTAGAAGCCTAGCCAGTGTAAACTGGTTTTACCCAATATATGGCCCCTAGTGGCAAGAGGATGGCATGGATTTGTTCTCATGCTGTGAGTCTCTTACAGATTACCCCTATCCATAAAGGACATAGGCATTTCCCCAGGTGTGACTTTGCTATTCCCCACCCAGTGATCGAAACTGCTTTTGAAGAGGGCCAGGGAAGGGATTTGCTTAATGTGAATAGGAAGCCTGTTCCAAAGAAGGGTCAGTCTCTGAGACACATATCTGTCTCTCCAACATGTTTTGTTTCAGTCAAAACACAGCAAAAACAGATTCTCAACAAAAAAATATATAATTGACAACCTTCGACTAAGTGCTTTCACATCAGAGTCAAAGAAACCTCTAACTACAACAGAATAAATAGTGAAAAACTTTTTTACAAACAATTAGTTAATTGATAAGCAAATCATCAGCCATAAAATAACATTTTAGTGCAAATCATTTCATCTAAAACAAATCAAAACAATCCATTTAAAAATTTAAACATCTCCACTAAGTTCCACAAACAACAAAATTGGTTGAAAAGTTTGTGTGAACATATAAAAAATACTTTAAAAATTTATTCCATGAATTAAAAACAATAAAAAAAAACAACAAACAAAGAAAATACATTTTTTTTAAAATTAGGACAACCAACACTAAAGCCATTAGAAGAAAAGATGGGCACAATGCTCTATTCAATCATAGTGTTGGTTGTCCTAATTTTAAAAAATGTATTTTCTTTGTTATTGATCGGGTGGTACCGAACTGTAGGGGTGGCGATGACAGACTTCTTTTTGAAAGCAAAGAAGCAAGGTGGCAATTGAGGTTAAAGGACTTAATGAAGGTATTCCCCTCATGCCCTTGTTAAAGCAGAGATCCAATAACATTATTTAGCACATTTATTATACTGGGTACAATGTTTATTTTGTATCTGGAACAGGTACACTATGGGGATGTAATAGTGTTTTGAATAATTCTGAAACCATAGTTTGGTATTGTTTCAAACTTCAAAAGTTAAAAAAGTTTTTGTGTTGTAGTTAGAGGTTTTGACTCTGATGAAGCCAATTAGTTGTCAATAAAGCTGGTGTGTTCCAGGTCATTGTTTGGATTATTTCTTTATTTTCCATGTTTTGTTTGAGTCACTGACTACATTTAGATCCCTAGATCTAGTGACCCTTGTGCTGTTTGACTTGCAGATGTGTAGCAGCTTCATCAGAGCTGGATTTGTGAGTGCCTTGTAAGTCAGGCATAGATCACACCTTAGTAATCGGTAGGAGACCAAGTAAAGGGATAGGGTTATTAGTGTATTCACATAGGCCATGTTGTCTACACCCTGTATTTTCTTTATGAAGAACCTCTGCTGTTAGTGCTTAGTCAAGTACATGCCAAATGGTGCATTGTACTCCTGTTATTGATCTAACGAGGGCTGAGTACAGTGGGACTATAATTTCCTTGGATCTGGATGCTATACCTTTTTTTATAAGTTGTGACACATAGGAGTTTCCTCACCACTGTGGGCACATGGTGGTCATAGTTCAGGCTACTATCTATCTGTGTACCTAGATCCCTCACCTCTGAGTCTACTCTTAGTAATTTGCAGGGGTATTTAACTTCACAAAACATATGATGCTTTTTTTCTCATTTAGTTTTAGGCCATGGTTCTGGCAGCAGTTATTTGTTTTATCTAGACCCTCCTGAAGGATATCTGCATCACTGGGGGATTCAATGATTGCCCTCAGCTTGCAGTCATCAGCAAATATTGTCATCCAGAAGCTTGTCACATTAGCCTTGATATCAGGGAAGTATATTCCAAGCAGGAGTGGTCCAAGCACTGAGCCCTGTGTCCTACCACTAGTAACTGACCTCTTGTTGGATCTGGATTCACCCACCTTAACCACACATGGCCTGTCTGTGAGCCAATTGGTTATCTATCTGGTGATGTAGGGATTTATAGCCACTTTTGTAAGTTTATTTATAGTACCTGAGTGGGGAATTGTGTCAAATGCCTTGGCCGTTTGAGGTAGGTGGTAATGTACATTTTTACCTTCATCCATGGCCTTAGTGACTTTCTCAAAGAAGTCCATCAGATTCACTAGGCATGAACTGCCCTTGACAAAGCCAAATTGTGTTGGGTCCAATGTTTGGAGATTTCCTGTGTCATTATTTATCAGGTACAAGATTATTCTTTCCATGGCCTTACATGTAAGACTAGTCAAAGTTATGGGCCTGTAATTTTGAGGGTCAGTAGATGGTCACCCTTTATGCAGAGGGATGACTGTTGCTGTCCTCAACTCTATCATAACAAACCCAGTCCAGAGACTGTGGTTAAATAGAGATCCTAATGGGCCTGTAAAGTCCTGATTTAAGTTGTTTAAGAGGAAACCTGGTATGTCATC
Source organism: Protopterus annectens (assembly GCF_019279795.1). NCBI lineage: Eukaryota > Metazoa > Chordata > Ceratodontiformes > Protopteridae > Protopterus > Protopterus annectens. The sequence goes on along the minus strand of NC_056747.1, from coordinate 544,495,242 downwards.
AAGCCCCATTAAAGCCATGTTTTTAGCTGTAGAGAGTGCAGTGGCAACCTGTTCTTTGGTGATAATTGGCAGTGGAGTGGTGGAGGGTATTTCCTGGGGGAGAACATGGGATGATGGGGAGGTGAAATTTGAGCTGAATTTGTCAGCCAGCAGTTTTGCTATATCTTTTTGCTGAATGTAGGTGATGCCATCTACAACTCATTCTGCACATTGTTGTGTGTTACCCTTAAAAGAGTGTGGGCATAACTGAAAAATTCTTAGTTATCCTTCGCTTTGGAGGCTATTTTTATCTCAAAGTCTGCTTTCATAGACTTGACTAGTTCCCTGATTTGCTTATTTAGATTAATGAGCAACTTTTGCTCTGTTGTGCACATTCCCTCTCGCTTCTTGATAGAATTTTCTTTTTTTTATCATACAACCTGTTTATACCAGGGGTCCACCAGGGTAGCTTGGTTTTGCGATTTGACCTGGGTTTATTTTAGCTTGGTACTGGTGTTTCAATGCAGTTGTTTATATGGTCATACAAGGCTTTTGTGTACACCTCTGTATAAATTTCTGTGTTTTCTGGATTTGGGGAGCTTTGAAACTAGCCATGCCATCCCTTAATGGGGATAATTTATGTTAGAGAAGTTCATAAAGTTGTTGGGGATAGGTGGGTGACTAGTTTTACCTTTATTTCAAGGGAGAACACTTTGTGATCTGATCTTACCAGTGAGGACATCACATGATTGGGAGGGGGGTTGCAGCACTCTCCCATAATTGTGAGTACCAGATCTAGGATATTTGTTCCCCTAGTGGAAGTGTAGACTAGCTGCTCCAGGGCATTTGAATTAAAAAGTTAAGAAATCTTTTGGCCTCCATGTTAATAGTCATATATGCCTCCCGATTTAATGGGGGGGGGGTAGTTAAAATCACCCATGACTATGGCATTGGGCTGGGTGGTGAGTGATTCTAGTAACTTCAGACACGATGTATGGGTTTCCTGGCTCATGTTGGGGGCCTTGTAGCTAGCTACAATATGGCAATGGATTTTTCCCATGGAGTAGCTCAAGCATGTCATATTGTTTGATCAGCCTTGAGGTGTGCCTATCCTTTATGTAGATAACTACACCTACACCTTATGCTCCTTCATATTCAGTGGGTGGACAGAATCTATGAAAGGCATTATAGCCATGCACTGCCCAAGTGATTTCCATGTTTTCATGGCTTTGAATCATGTTTCAGTAACTGCATAGATGTCACCATTCTCCAGGATGAGGAGAGCTTCTAGGGTATGCAGTTTCTTGTTGAGACTCCTAGCATTGAGCAGTAACACCTTAACTGTTCTGAGTAGCTTTGTTATGTTGGAAGGTTTGTCTGTTTGCTAATGCATAAAAAAGGCAGTATAGGTGTGTGTAATGTTTTTGCCGATAAGATGAGATTCTTTTATTGTCATTGCACAAGTACAGTGAAATTTGTAGCCACCCTCCTAAGGTGCATTCACATGTAATGAACAGGAATAAATATGAGAATACATTACAATACAATATAATGCAATGAAATGTGGTAAGTAACTGAGTTATTACACTTGGGTATAATTGCACATGAAAGGAATAAGGTAAGGTGCACAGGAATGTAAACATACACCTTATAGCACAAATGGCTATTATCTGTACTCGGTGTGAGTGTTTAGAATTGCTCAGTTCACATATGGCTCTGGAATAGAAACTGTTAAGTCTGTTTGAGAAAGAATGGACCTGAATCATCTGCCAGAAGGCAGCAGCTCAAACAGGTGATGTCCAGGTTGAGAAAGGTCTTTCAAGATGTTGGTGGCCCTGCTGAGACAGCGAGAGCTGAAGAGTTCCTCCAAAGAGGGCAATGAGCAGTCAGTGATTATCTGGGCAGAGTTAATGATCCTTTAAACAGCCTTCCTGTCTGTCACTGAGCTGTTGGCATACCATGTGGAAATGCAGTATATCAGCACACTTTCAATAAAACAGTGGTAAAAACACACCGGTAGATTCTCCTGCAGGTTGTTTTTCCTGAGGATCCTCAAGAAATGGAGTCTGTGTTGGACCTTCTTGACTGCCTTTGTGGTGTTTATGGACCAAGAGAGATCTTTTGCCACATGTACACCTAGAAACTTGAAAGCAGGAACCCTTTCCACACAGTTTCCACTGACGTATATTGGGTTGTGATCTACAATGTGCCTCCAGAAATCTGAGTTCTTTTGTTTTGGTAGAGTTCAGGGCAAGGTTCTTCTCAGTACACCATGCAGCCAGTCTTTGAACTTCACCTCTATATGCTGTCTCGTCTCCTCCTGAAATAAGTCCAACCACTGTGATATTATCCAGAAACTTAATGATGGTATTAGTAGAATTAGAGGGGACACCATTGTGGGTGTAAAGGGTATACAGAAGGGGGCTCGGCACACAGCCTTGTGGGACACCAGTGTTTGGCCTGAGAGTGGAAGAGAGTTACGGGCCTAGTCTAACCATCTGAGGATGGTTAGTAAAAAAAAAATTCAATGGCAGGTAGGTTCTGAAAGTCCTAGGCCAGCAAGTTTAGCGGCCATTTAATCTGGAGTAACTGTGTAAAAAGCTTCACTAAGTCTACAAAGAGCATCCTCACAGAGCTCCTCTGCTGCTCAGTATGAAAAAGCGCAGTGTGTAGGGCAGTGAAGATGGCACCTTCCTTACAGCTATTTGCTCTGTAAGCATATTGTTATGTATCTCAGATAATTGGGAGACTGTACATGAATTGTCGCAAAGCCAGTTGTTCAAAACACTTAATGATGACTGGAGTAAGGTGTTTTTTTTTTTTTCCCCAAGATGGCGGCGCACACAGTTACAGCGGCTGGGTGCTCTCCTTCTTGGTGGTTGTTTTCTGTGTTTTTTTGTTCATATGTATGTTTTTACTGTTAAGTTCAATCATGCTGATTTTAGATACAGTCAGCAAGATCTCTGGCATATTGGATTTTAGCACCCTCAGGCTGTTACAAATTAATTCTTACACTTGTATGACATACCAGAGGAAATAGCAAGAGCACCAGGCTCTCCTTGGATTGTTGCCAGCCCAGACAAGACAAAGGTGGAGAAGACACAGGAAGTAAAAGCATGGCTGCAGGTCCGGCCTACATTTTAGGCTAAGGAAACATCTTCACAAACCACGTCTTTCCACCATTTTTCTTGCTAATGCTAAAAATCGATGAACTTCAGCTACAGATTTCTGAGAACAAACTTGTAAGTGACTGTTGCATTTTGTTATTTACAGAGACATGGCAACACTCATGTATACCAGATGCAGACATTAAGCTGACAGGCTGTACAGCGTTTTCAGTGGGACAGGAATAAAGACTCTGGTAAAAGCAGAGGTGGGGGGGGTGCATCTATGTGAATAACAGCTGGTGTACCAACGCAAAGATTGTAGACAGTAACTCCACTGCTGATCTGGAGTATATGACAGTCAAATGCAGGCCCTTTTTATTTACCTTGAGAGTTCGCTGCTGTTATAGCTACAGCTGTTTACATCCCACCAGATGCTAATGCTTGCACAGCTCTAGGTCACCTGTTTGACAGCATTAACTTGCAACAAAACGTCCATCCTGAATCTTTTCATATTACAACTGGTAATTTCAATTAGACGGACTTAGTCGGTTCTCCCGGACTTAGTCGGTTCTCCACAAATTTCATCAACACATCAGATGTGCAACCAGGGAGGAAAATAGACTGAACAAGGCCTACTCAAATATCGGGGATGGCTATATGGCAAAATAGCTGCTTCGTCTAGGGCAGTCAAACCATTTGTCCATACTCTTGACTCCAGCATACACTCCTGTTAGGAGAAAAGGCCAAATTACTGCAAAGATTGTTAAAATATGGCCGGAAGGTGCACTTCTCAGCTGCTGGATTGCTTTGAAAGAACTAACTGGGACATTTTGAGGATCAGGATCTGGAAGTCTCACACCAACGGTACTTTGCTACATAAAACCCGTGTTGACAATGTCACTGTTAGCAAGCACATTCATGTGTGCCCTAATCAGAGACCCCGGATGATGGAGGTCAGATCTCTTCTCAAGCACTGCAGTACAGCCTTCAGGCCTGGCAACATAGTCCTTCACAGTGTGGCTAGAGCCAACTTAAAGAAAGCCATCAGAGAGGCTAAAGAGGCCTATAAAAGGAAGGTAAAGGACCACTTCACCAACAAGGACCCACGACGACTATGGCAAGGTGTTCAACACATCAGCAATCATAAGACCAGTAACAGTATGGCTTCTGGTGAAGATGCCTCGATGGCAGATGAGCTTAATTATTTCTTTACCCGTTTTGAGGTGGAAACGGCAGAGACAGTCATGTCTAGGCACCAGAATTTAGGCCACATCAGTGTCACATGACCTGTACCAGCCTCCTACAACCACACCTGCACAGTACAAGAGCATGATGTAAGATGTGTGCTCAAATCAGTTGATCCAAGAAAGGCTTCTGCCCTGATGGAGTGATGGGATGGGTGCTGAAAGAATGTGAACCACCTTTGTGGGGTCTTCACTAAGATCTTCAACCTGTCTCTGTCCAAATCTACTATTCCATCTTGTCTGAAGTCAACCACTATTATTTCACTGCCAAAGAAACCTGGCATCAACAATCTCAATGACTACTGTCCAGTGGCACTTACTCCAGTCATCATGAATGTTTTGAACAACTGGTTCAACATTGAGGACAGTCTCACAGTTCTCTCAGATACACACCAATATGCTTACAGAGCAAATAGGTATCAATATCCAAAAGCCTAGAGGTGACAGGTGAAAACAGTCCCTGGCAAAACAAAAAAAAAAAAAAAGAGAGAACTGGCTTAACAATTCACAACTCGTACTAAATCCCAAGAAAACACAACTAATGCCGTTCTACTCTACTAAAACGAGCAACGTTACCGTCCCTATACTCTCCGCCAGCAAAACCCAAATCACCCCTGTTACTGAGGGTAAACTCCTAGGCGTTACCATTGACCAACAACTCTCAAATTCACAAAGCACATATCAACAACCATCACTAAAGTCCACAAAAATCTAGGTTCCCTCTATTGCTGCAAAAGTTTTCTAACCACCGAATCTCAAATTGCAATAGCCAGGACCCACCTCCTATCTACTCTACTTTATGCACCCCAATTCTAACTAATCTTTACAAAACTGACCTTAATAAACTTTCCATCTGTTACAAAAAAATTGCTAGATTCGCTACCAATGCCAAATCATGATCCCACCACTGCCTTTCCCTACAAGCCTTGCACATGCTTGAATTTCTGAACCTATTAAGGTACCATCAACTCAGCTTAGCTCATCGAATTCTGTACTATCCCGAGAAAACCTCTGACCTGACTGGCATGCAGAACTTCTACAATTCAAATAGACAACTTCGGTCCTCCAACAAAGTCTTAATCGAAACCATCGCATGCAAAAACAACTCCGGGGAATCACTATTTGCCCATGAAATAGCAAATATATGGAACGACCTTCCCCCTGACCTCAGACTACAAAACTCCACACCCTCCTTCAAAAGCCTACTTAAAACATACCTCTTCACCAACCATCTATGCAAATGTTATTGACCCCCTGAAGCTTCGTCCACTTACTATTTCTACACCCCATCTGTCCTGGACAACACAAACCACAACAACCATCTAACTATACCTATCCACGTGTGAGCAATAACTTATGTACATGTGTGTGTTTGTGTGTGTGCGCACGTGTATATCTATGTATGTGTGTATGTATATATGTATGTGTACATAGCGGACCGGAGTTCCGCTGTGGCAACCTCTACCCGGGAAAAGCCGAAAGGCACAAACAAACAAATACATATATATGTATGTATACTCTTACATGTATATTTGAATGTATATATGGAAAACGTAAACATTTATATACTCTCATTCAATTGTGAAATATCTTGTAATGCTCTGCCAGGTTCTTATCTACTCTCATTTTATATTTTGCACACTTTTATTTTCAACCAAAGGGGGAATATCCTCTTATTGTATACTAATGGCTGTAAAGTCTAAAATCTGTATGCTACTACTCTGTAATGTCTCTTGTAAATTTTTTTTCTCTTTGTCAACTTATGGAGTTTTTCTCCCCAGGACTCCGCTGAAAACGGACACTTTTTGTCCAGTCGGACTATCGTGGCAAACAAATGTTAAATAAAGCAGCATGGCCTGACAGCCATATCCTCCCATGCTGATAAGTATTGGACCCCTTTATAATGACACCTTTGTGACTCATGCTCCCCTTTCATTAATCATAGTTTATAACCCGCTGTTTGAAATTACTACACTCTGGACTGTAAATCAGTGCTTCTACTCGTTTCACACTGATTTCTTGTGACTACATGTTCCTATAAGCACCAAAAATCCATCTTTGTAAAAGGCAGGACTTTTTCAAAGCAACTTGAAATTCAACATTTACTAAAAGTTGCATAGTTTCAACCAGGACTTAATATGCAAAGAAACAGATTCTATAACTGTCCCAGTTTCATTTTGCAGGCTAATTGACAGTGTAATTAACAAAATTTTCCCAAGCAGTATTACACCTTTTAAAGGGAACAACTGAACTATCCTTGGCTTACCCACAACATTAAGGAACAAATAAAATCCCAAGACATAAAAATGGCACTATTGAAAGGCAAATAGAAATAAAGTTTATAATAACGGCTATAAATGAAAAACGGTTCTATGATGTAATTTATATGGACTTAACTTCAGCATTTGATATAGTCATACACAAAACACTGATCACTAAATTAGAACAACTAGGTATTGATGTACCCTCAATAAGATTGAAAACTGCATGTTATACAGGGAGGACATGGCAAGTGTCACACAGCAACTGGACAGGTGAAATGGCTCCCTAATGAATTTCAGCACTTGAAATGCTGTGTGCTGATGTGCCACAAAAAGCAGAAAATACAGGAGAAGAGTGGGTCTCAAACATTGCTCTTTTCCATTGAACCTCTTTTTTGCCAGGGTGCAAGTCCCCCACACCCCAAAACCTGTATATACAAGATTGTCATACCTCATTGAAAAGCGAGTATTCTGGGAAATGGCCATCTCAGACTTGGTATATGCAAGTCCATTTTTTTGTCATTCATTCAGTCTCTGTGTTTCAGGACTCGCTCTAGCGGGTCCCGACATTTCAAATGGTTACCAGTAAAATTCTAGGTTATAGTCAAGTGTCTCACAGGCCTCTGTCCTAGACACGTACTTGTTTAGGTTGTATCTTTCAGATCTATTTTTTCATCTGAAGTGTTGTATGCAGATGGCTTAAAATGGGTAAACTGATGTTACAGATAGGGCATGTCTGCAGAAGAACTTGACCAGATTAGCCATTTGGCCTCAGGAGAATAATATGCTGACAAATGCATTAAAAAATCGGCATATGAGATTTGGGGGACATAGTTTGAAAGGTGAGTGTTTAATACAGCATGCAGTGATTGAAACTAGGACCACTGGTATATGGGTAGATCCAGCTTTGAGTTTTTTTTTTTTTTAGTGAAATATTTTTATTGAAGTAAGAAAATGATAAATTAAAAAATAATATGAACATCATGGATACAATTTTGGAACATAAAAGAACACTGAAAAAGACATGCTACAACTATATACACTATTTACAAGGCCCCAAATTTATAAAATAATAGCAAAAAGTTTGCATAATAAACATCAGATAATTCAGAAAGAGAGTTTTACAAAAAGTTTCAATGAGAAAAGAAATCTTTATCTAAAGATTATTTAAAAAAATTCTCTGATTTATTCTTACTTCTTTCATTTTGGTTTCTCTGGAAATGACTTCTTCAAGGAGGGTCAGAAAATTTTCCATAGTTGGAGAGGTGGTGGACTTCCATTTTCTTGTTATACACATTTTAGCACTAGCTAGTATTGTCCATAAAAGGTATGAGTTGGTATTGCTCATTACAAAACAGGTAGTTATGTACTCACCATAACGATCGATGTATGTGGTCCATCTTACCTCACATTCTTTACTCACAGGTTCGGAGCCGAGAATTGGCTCCGACTCGGCCAACTTATTTTCTAGCACGAAGTCTCTAATTGGCTGGGCTAACCCGGTATCCCAAGATGCACCTCTCCCTAGCCCCAGATCTAGTTTGCAGCCATCCCATTCTCACCCCACACACGCAACTGCCACTGGAGGGAGCTCCAGCCTGAAAGGAAAGAAAAAACAACTGACATTGAAGGGTTCTCAGAATCAATTTTCCTCCAAATCCTATAGGAAGAGGGCAGGTGGGACGGTACGTAAGAATGTGAGGCGAGATGGACCGCATACATCGATCATTATGGTGAGTACATCGATCGTTATGGTGAGTACATAACTACCTGATGTTATGTGGTCCTATCTCGCCTACATTCTTTACTCACGGGACAGCGTCTCCAGCATCTCTATCCTGGGTGGTTCATAGGAAAATACTCCTAAGAACCATTGAACCAAAGGAAGCCCGGCCCCTAGAAGCCACGTCCAACTTGTAATGAGTAATAAAGGTGTGCGGAGAAGCCCAAGTGGCCGCAGCACAAATATCATCCAATGAAAGCCTAGCATGGTATGCTATTGATATAGACACTGCCCTGGTAGAATGAGCTTTAATGGGAAAAGGTAAATTTCTTCCTGCTGACAAATAGATAAAGGAAATACAATCTTTGATCCATTTAGAAATTGTGCTCTTGGAAATAGGACAACCTGTTCTGTTTTCTGAGAAGGACACAAACGGTTGATCAGACTTCCTAATATGCTTATTCCTGTGTAAGCAGAATCTTGGTTGTCTGTGCACATCCAGCTGGTGAAACCTAAACTCTGCTTTATTGGAAAAGTTCGGAAAGAACATTGGTAACTCGATAGACTGATGCAGATTAACGGTGGATGACACCTTCGGAAGGAAGGACTGGTTAAATTTCAGGGAAACTCTGTCCTTATGGAAGGTCAAATACTGAGGCTTAATGGACAAGGCTTGAATCTCTGATACTCTTCTGGCCGATGTAATGGCTATCAGGAAAGCCGTCTTCCAAGATAGAAATTTTAATTCACAGGTGGCAGCCAGTTCAAAGGGCAGTGAAGTAATGGCTTGTAACACAAAGTTCAGATCCCATGGCATGACAGGTTCTGAAACCGGAGGGCGAAGTAACCAGGCGCCTTTCAAGAAGGCCTTACAAGGTTTATGGCCCATACGAGAAGGCTTGTAAGATGTATGAAAGCTGGAAATTGCAGCCAGCTGCACCTTAATGGTAGCAGGCGCGGAGCCCTGTCAGAAAAGCATGGCTAAAACGTCTAAGACCGATGGAATTGGGGCTGTGAAGGGGTCCAAACCTTGGGCCTGAGCCCAAATGGAGAATCTCTTCCACTTGCTGGAATAAATCCTTCTGTTGGAAGACTTATGAGACGAAGACAAGATGTGTACCACCTCAGGTGAAAAGGAATGTTGTCTAGCTAGTGATGGAAGTGGAGCAGCTAGGCTGTCAACCTGAGGGTTCACAGGGAGAGGTGGAGCTGTCCTGACATATGAATCAGTAGGTCTGGCACTGGGTCCAAAGTCCAAGGGCCATCCACTGCATACTGCTGAAGAAAGGGGAACCATACTTGTCGAGGCCAATGTGGAGCAATTAGAATCATCCTGCTTCCCAAGGATATGGCTTTCTGAAACTCTCTTGGTAACAGAGGAAATGGAGGGAAAGCATAGATCAGACTGGGGGGCCAATCGTTGACTAGAGCATCCCTGGGTGACTCCCCCTGTGGGGGGATCAGTGTGAAGTACTTGCTGCATTTGGCATTGAGAGGGCTGGTGAAGAGATCACAGCAAGGCTGACCCCACCTGTTGAAAATTTGAACCGCCACTCGGTCGTTCAAAGACCATTCATAAGGCATCAGAATAGCTCTGCTCAGCCTGTCTGCTATCACGTTGATCTTTCCCGGACACGGCTGGAGGATAGATTCATCACCCAAAGACTTATGCTGTGGAATAAAATCCCGGTATATGTGAGGCAGAGCATGGCCTTGTTCAAGAGAAATCTTGACCAATGGATGGAGATATACCCCAGGGATTACCTCAGTGTCACTGCTCAACAGAGGCACAGCAAAATAATTGGTATAGTTCCCCATACTAAGGGGTGTGAAGCCACAAAACTATGGGCTAGGCTTGTAAATGCCCTCGGGCAGATAGCCTAGTATGAACCTATGAACCTATAATGTGTGTTGCCACTAAAAACCGCTGGGAAGACACTGCCCAATGCCACACTCGCATGGCCTCTCTGCAGAGGGGATACGACTTGGTTCCCCCCTGCTTGTTCAGGTACCACACCACGGACATGTCCAAGTGAATTGCAATTGTTCCCCGAGGAAGAGAGCTTTGGAGTGCCCGCAGCGCTAGTAACACCGCTATCATCTCTAGAACATTGATGTGCAGGTGTACCTCGTGATCTTGCCACGTGCCTTGGACCATTCTGCCAAGATAATGCCCTCCCACCCCATCTGGGAGGCGTCCGTGGTCACCGTGGCCACTGGAGACATAGGAATCAAGCTCCTCCCTTTGTCCAGATTGGTGGAGCATAGCCACCAGCGGAGGTCCTGTTTGCACCATTCCATGAGAAGTATCAAGTGGGAAAGAGGAAGTTTCTGAAAGGACCATTGGGCCGAAAGGAGCCACTGTAGGATCCGCATGTGTAACCTGTCTAGAGGCACCAGCATGATGGTGGCAGCCATGGATCCCAGGAGCTGAAGAACTAACCTGGCCTGAACTCTCTTGAGGGGCAACAATGCGTGAATCTGAGACTGCAGCACTCTTATTCTCTCTTGTGGCAGAAAGACCCGCATTTGAATAGAGTCTAGCTCAGCGCCTATAAAAACAACACGCTGTGAGGGCAGCAAGGCAGACTTTTCCCAGTTCAAGGTAATTACTAGTTGGTGACAAAGTGTAATGGTAGCCTCCCGGGCTTGAATAAGGAGATGCCTGGTGGGGGTGGTGAGAAGCCAGTTGTCCAGATATGGAAACACCTGGAATCCCCGACGTCTCAGGTGAGCCGTCACCACTGCCAAACACTTGGTAAACACCCTGGGGGCTGTGGTGAGACCAAAGGGCAGGGCACGAAACTGGAAGTGACTGGCTCCCAGCCGGAAGCGTAAATTAGTCCTGGATGCCTTGTCCATCTTGATGTGGTAGTAGGCATCCTTGAGATCGATGGAACACATCCATACTCCTTTTTCCAGCAAGGGAAAAACGGACTGAAGAGTGACCATTGGAACTTGGACTTTAGAATGTAGTGATTCAATCAGCTGAGATCCAGAATGGGCCTCAGGTCCCCTGTTCTTTTCAGCACCAAAAAGAGTCTTGAGTAAGTTCCTGATCCGATATGGTCTGAGGGGACTGGTTGGATGACTCCTTTTTCTAGCAGCTTTGAAACTTCTAGTGCTGCTTGATCCTGTTGACTGGGTGGAAAGTTTGGGATTCTTTTGACTGGCGGGGGTGTTGATAAAAAGGGGGTGGTGTAACCTCCCGGTAACTATTCGAAGCACCCAACGATCCTGGGTGATGCTTTCCCAGGCTTCCAGATGCAATGAAATTCAGCCCCCAACTGGCTCCGGAACAGCACAGTCGGGCAACGCCTCAGGAACGCTGAAAGGAAAACCCGTGAAAGGAATCGCGGTCTCCAGAGTTGCGGGGACCTCCTCTGCCTGTAGAACGGCGTTTTCCAGAATAATTTCATCCTCCTCTGCCTCTGGAGGGGACTCACCTTGAGCGGCAGGGAAAGACCTCTGTGACTTCTTGAACCACATTTTCCCTCCTCTCTGAGCCTTGGGGTAAGGCCTAGAAGGAAGAGAGAAACGGGCCCCTATGGCAGATAGGGTCTTCCCCTCCTGTTCGTATCTAGTGAGGGTGTCTTTCACTTTGGTCCCGAAGAGTGAGGACCCATCAAAGGGGGCGTCAGTGAAGGAAGACTTAAAGGCCTCCGCGAAATGACACCGGTGCATCCAGGCTTGCCTTCTGAGAGATACACCTGAGCTAGCTGCCCTACTCGTCCCTTGTGCTGCATAGGATATGAGCCTCGTGGACGAGTTGACAATGGAACCAAGGGTAAACAACTGGGCGTACAGTCTGCGCTACCACCTCAGGCATGTTACTCGTCAGATATGAGCCTCGTGGACGAGTTGACAATGGAACCAAGGGTAAACAACTGGGCGTACAGTCTGCGCTACCACCTCAGGCATGTTACTCGTCAGAGTGTCTCCCAGCTCCTTAAGGAGATCTTTCTGGAGCCGAGTAAAATGACAAAGATAATTCAGCGACCGCAATGTAAAGGTCGCTGAAGACTGGGTACGCTTCCCGTACCGGTCCATACTCCTGGACTCCTTGTTAGCTGGATGGATGGAAGAAGAAGACTCTGCAACTTCCTGCCGAGTGGCTGCCGCCACCACCAAGGCATCTACAGAAACCCCTTTGGTCAGGAACTCTTTCCCGGGTGAGCAGAAAGAAACTTATTTGGACGTCTGAGCACTGGTTCCACAGAATCAGGGGTCTCCCACACCCTTCGACAAATCAAATCCAGGAGTTCATCGAAGGGTGGAGACACCCAGGAGGCAGAGGGTTGAGCTCCGAAGGCCTAGAGGTATACAGACTTCTCCTCAGAGGGGGTCTTGGAAGGCCAGTCGCCTCTCTGCCTCAAAATCTCCAGGATGTCGGAGAAAGAGACATCGGAGGACTACTTAGGGGACCCCTCAGGCTCCTCGAGGTCGGTATCAGAAGTGAGGGACTTGTCCTGGGAGTCTATGTGCTTCCTCTTGCACAACTTCTTTCTAGGGGGCTCCTCAGGCACCGACCCTGAGGGGCCCTCAAAGTTGGGGACCGCTCATGGGGGTATCCTCAGACCTTCGGGCTCAGCCATCCACAGACAGGGGTGTGTCAGAGGCTCTAGCCAGGGTGTAGGGGGAAGGAGTGACCGATCCGGGTGATGTAACTGATGATCTGGCCAGTGCGCTCCTTATGGCCTCGAAGGCAGGTCCCCCCCCCGAATCCGAGGACCGACCAGTCTCCAAGACCACAACTGGAGTCGGGGTTCCCTGAGCCGAAGCACCGAGAGGGAGACTCGGAACCGACAAGAGTCCCAAGGTATCCCCCTCGGGTCCGACTGAGGAAACCAGAGGACAGAACCAACATGGTTGGAGCAAACGTCGGCTCCAATAAACTCGCAAGGGGTATTGGTGCCGACACGAGAACATCACTCGGCGCAGAGCACTCCGGCTCCGACGACACAGGGGTGCTCGGAGGAGGAATCATCGGTACAAGAATAGGGACTGGCTCCGTAGCTGACTGGGCCAGAGCTGAGAACAATGTTGCTAACACCGGTGACTGCAGGAGCCTGTGGACCACCCTATCCACATCCAAATCAGACAGCCTAGAGGATTTGGAGGAAATAGAGGGAGATCGGGATCTCCTACCCAGAGACTCAGGCCTAACACTGGGTGACCGGCTCCGAATAGGTTCCAATAATATCGGGGCCAAGGTCGACTCCAGTACAACGGATACTTCCTGCGGCCCCGAGGACAATGGAGCCGAGGAGGCAGTATCCACTTTCGAAACTTTCTCCGGGGGCTCCGAAGAGACAGATGGAGCTGGAGATCTTTTCTTGACCTAGGAAGTCTTAGACTTAGTACTAGAAGAAGAGTCTAAGGACTCCTCAAAAGAAGGTTTAACCAGGCCCTTCAAAATCAACTTATTTTTTCTTTCCTGCAGTACCCTCTGGCTAAAAGCATGGCAAAAACTGCAGAACTCTTGCAGGTGAATAGCACCAAGCAATAAACACAGATAGAATGCCCATCTGTGATGGACATCTTGTAGCCACATTTAGAGCATTTCTTAAACCCAGAGGGTTTATGCTCTTTCTGCTCTTTAGACATAATAGTACACAGCACCCACATAACCGACAATGACAGACACGATAGGAAGGCGGGAAAACCAAACCAAGAACAACCAAAGAAACTCTAATTTAAACGTTTCTTTGGTGCAGCAAGGAATCTAACTACCGACCAACAAAAACACAATTTTACACAAAAAACACACCAGAGAGGACTAGGTCCTCTAATATAAACGGTCCTAGCCCGCCAAAAGAGAGATACCACAAAAAAAAAACCACAACTCGCTCACACAGTACACTCACAATGAAAACTAGCTATTAAAATAGCTTTTTACTAGAAACAGACTGCTAAATACTTATGAAAAGTATAGAAAGGGTACTTAGCCACAGCCAAGCGAGACCACGTCCTAACTCTACGAGCGGCAAATGAGATCTGGGGCTAGGGCGAGGTGCATCATGGGATACCGGGTTAGCCCAGCCAATTAGAGACTTCGTGCTAGAAAATAAGTTGGCTGAGTCGGAGCCGATTCTTGGTTCCGAACTCATGAGTAAAGAATGTAGGCGAGATAGGACCACATAACATCCTTCATTTACATTTCTGGATGAGAAACCTTTTGTGATAAGGTGAGCCACGTAGAAGGATTTCCTGACCACTGTGGCGATGTGATTATCAAAGGAGAAGACTACTGTCCACCTGTGTCCCAAGGTCTCATCACATTTTTGGCATTAAGTAGACTATCCGCTATGTGGTAGTTCATGGGTACAGAGTTTTTACCAAAGGGGATGACAATACACATTTTGGCATTGTGCTTCAGGCCATGGCTTTGACACCAGGCATCTGTCTCAGTGAGGCCCTTTTGTAGTATGTCCACATCGTTAGGAGTTTCGATTATGGCTCCTAGTGTGCAGTCATCTGCAAACTTTGTTAGCCAAAGACCTTCTGTGTTAGCCTGTACTTCAGAGAAGTAGATAACAAACAGGAGAGGACCCAAGACTGAACCCTGTGGTACTCCACTTGTCATTGGTCTGAAGTCGGATTTGGAGTCTAGTACTTTCACAGTGCGAGTTCTGTCCGTGAGCCAGTTGGCAACCCATCTTGTGACATAGGGATTTATACCTAGTTTAGTGAGCTTATCTATAATTCCAGAGTGGGAGATGGTGTCGAAAGCCTTGGCGAGATCTAGATAAGCTGTGTTTACCACCTTACCCTCATCTCTGGCTTTGGTGACTGCTTCAAAGAAGTCAATCAGGTTTAGGAGACATGATCTGCCTTTTACAAATCCGAACTGGGTAGGGTCCAGAGTTTGGAGATTACCAATGTTTGTTTATGAATTCCATGATACGTTCCATGGCCTTGCAGACCAGGCTCGTCAGGCTAATGGGGCGGTAGTTCCCGGGGTCCGTCTTGGCTCCCCCTTTGTGGAGTGGGATAACCATTGCAGTTCGCCATTCTGTGGGCACAAAGCTTGAGGTGAGGCTATGATTGAACATGGTACTTGGGTAGAGTGCCAGTTCATTCTGTAGTTCATGTAGAACGCAGCCTGGGATATTGTCGGGTCCCATGGATGCTGTGTTCTTGGCTTTGGAGAGTGTTTTTTTTTTTACCTGTGCAGCCATGATTACAGGAACTTTGCATTATTCCGGTATAGAGATGGGCCCTCTAGGGGTGAGAGGGGGGTAAAGTTAGCACTGAACCTATCTGCCAGGATGTTGGCAATATCAGTTGGTTCTGTATATTTAGTGCCATTGTGCTGCAACTCAGAGCAGATTTGAGTGTTGCCATTGAGATTCTTGACATAGCTATATAATGCTTTGTGGTTGTCTTTAGAGTCAGTGGCAATTTTGTTTTCGTAACTAGCTTTGGAGGATTTTATGAGGGATCTCAGCTTCTTACTGAGGTTGACCAGGGAGTTCCTCCAGTCATTGGATTTTACTCATTTTTGCAACAGTTTCTTTCTTCTGTTGTAGAGTTTGTTTATGGCAGAGGACCACCAGATTGGCTTCCTTTTTTTGGACGATAGCATCTTGGTTCTATTAGGGATAGCATGATCCATGCACTAGTGTAAGTGCTTATAAAATGCATTTGTGTAGAATTCAGCAGTAGTACCTCTATTGTCTGTCTGCATGGGTGTCATGAAGTTTGCCACGTCTGTCTTAAGAAGTGTGAAGTTGGCTTTGGAGAAGTTTTTTACGGTGGTTTCCCTAATTGGGGGTGGGGGCGGGATGTGGATATCTAGGGTGATTTAGCTTGTGGCTGGATCTGACCAACGAGGGATTGACCTCTGATGTGGAACACCGGTTGCCCATGTTGGTAATGACCAGGTCTAGGATATTGCTGCCCCTGGTTGGGGGTGTGAATAAGTTGATCCAAGGCATTGGAATTTATGAATTCCAGAAAACGTTGAGCAAAAGAGTTCGTATATGATTAGTTTTCCCAGTTAATGGTGGGGTAGTTGAAATCGCCCATTATTAGGGTGTTGGGTTGTACCCTAATACTTTCCAGTGTATCAAGAAATGAGGAGTGGGAATCCTGGGGCATGGTGGGGGTCTGTAGCAAGCTACAATTTGGATTGCAGTCTTGCCCAGAGTTAGTTGCACTTGGATAATCTCGGATGCATTATGCTGTGCAACTAGCCTGGAGGTGTGGATATCCTTAATGAATATGGACACGCCTCCACCTTTAGTGCTTCATTCCGGGTTAGGTGGCCGAAAGGTGTGGTATGAATTATAGCCTGGTAATGCAGGGGTGCTCTCTGGATCTTTGAACCAGGTCTCTGTCACTGCACAGATGTCTATATTCTCCATTTTAAGGAGTGCCTCAAGTGAGTGCATTTTGAGGTTTAGACTTCTAGCATTGAGTAGCATTACCCTCAGATTTTGCTTGCTTGTACCTGTTATGGTGTTGAATTTGTCATTTGAACCTTGCCTAAAAAAGGCACTATAGGGGTGGCAAGAGCCTTAGCCAGTATCTGGAATCCCAAGGGTGACAGGTGCAGGCCATCTCTGACAAAGCATTATGGTCTGTCAATCATGTCATCCCAGGCAGACATACTGGATCCCCTTAGAATGACACCAGAAGCTTGGCCAATTGTTGAAGTCAATCATTTTGTCCTTGTACTGTGGTATCATTCTGGGTGATGGCAGGATGTTACTTAGGACTAGGGTCATACCTGCCTGGTCTACAAGATCAGAGAGCTCCTCCATGTCTCTCTTCATGTAGTCCAGGGATGTACGTCTCAGGTCATTCACACCAACATGGACAATGACAGTGTCATATTTGTACTTGTTGTGGAGTGACCTGAGTGCATGCGTTATGTGGCAGATCCTGGCACCTGACAGGCAGCTGACAGTAACTTTCTCCTTGTTTAGCCTGGAGAGTGGAACATCAGTGTGCCTGACTATAGAGTCACCTATGACTAGAGTTATGCCTTATGGGCTGTGGTTGAGTGGCACACTAAGTTTGTTGGCTATGTGTCATTTGTGTTGTGTTGCGGGGGTGGAGTTTGCTTGTGTTTCTACTTTGGAGGTCTCTGATGCTTGGGCACATTTTTATTGAGAGCCTCCATGAATGTAGGTGTGTTTTTTGTGTTTCTATGTTTGTGTTTTGGTGCTGTAGGTTTTGAGGGACTATGTGATGAATGTGATGTGGTGCAAGTGTTTACCTTCTCCTCTTGACTGTCTAGTCCAGGCTTGGGTAAAAAGAGCTTTGCTTCCAATTTGGCTATATAAGTGCATCTCGCACAGGTTGTAGTGTTGGGTGGTAGGAGGAGAGGGTTGTCTGTGTACATGTGGCAATTACTGCATTGCCCCAAGATGCCCAGATTCATCAGGTACACAGGAGAAATCACCGGGAACTGACCCTTAGACATGCCTGGACAGGTACTTATTTATTAAGTACTAAAAACTGCTTTCCTCTAGAAAAGTGAGGAAAGTTGAGTGCTGTAGTAATTTGCAGCTTATTTAGTGCTTACAATGAGTTCTGAGCAAGTGCTGAGTTCAAAGAAACAGATTTGAGTGCTGAAACTAGAAAACTGGCTAGTTCAAAGAAACAAAATTAAGCTAGAAGGCTTTCCTCCATCACAGAAAAAAAGAGGTCATTGTTCCCCTCTACTCATCACTGATTAGACCCATTATAGAGTACAACGACCCTTTTGGTATGTACCTCACAAGACATCTACAACAACTGGAAGGGTCACAGAAATACCTCACAAGGAGGATTACTGGCCTCAAACAGATGCCCTACGCAGACCGTCTAAAAAAACTGCAGCTTTACTCCGTCGCATATCGTCTACTCAGAGGCGATCTTTGCCTAACATACAAAGCTATGTCAAACCCAGAGCTGTTGGACATGCTCCACTTAAAGAAATCCCAATCCCTCCGAGCTACACGCTCTAGGGACCTAAACCTTGTCACCACAATAAACGGAACATGCGGCAGGGATAGATTCCTGTCCCAGAGACTTCCCATACTCTGGAACAGACTGCCTATCTATGTCAAACAGAGCTCCTCATTAGCACTCTTCAAGAAAAATCTTGATGATTGGATGGGAAATAGGAAATTCACCCCAGGGATCACTTCTGTGGCTCTGCTCGACAGGGGCACAGGAAAATAATTTTCTTGGGTGGCGTTAGCCAGGGTACATTTTTGGATAGGCTTATATAGGCCCTAGGACTAATAGCCTAGTACCTACCTATGAACCTATGAATATTCTTGATTTGGTTAGAGAAAAATTATATATAAATAATGATCTTTGAGTTTTTCTAATCATGTCAAACATGTCATGTCAATTGCTTAATGATAGTTAAAGAACCATAGGAAGTATAAAAAGATTTATAAAGTTCAGGAAATCAGAAATGATGAAGTCGTCGTTTATTGCATTAGACCCACACTAGAGTATGGAGTAGCAATATGGAGACCTTGTAAGAAATCAAGCATGAGTAAACTGGAAAGAGCACAGCAGAAATGTACCAAAGGCATTCATGGATGTAAAAATTTTGAGTTATTATGATAAGACTAAAATATCGAGTTATGATGATAGACTAAAATATCTGAACTTGTACTGTGTCTCATACAGACATTTAAGAGGGGACCTTATTCAAATATGTAGGGAATTTACAGACTGCCACCTCTGTGAATGTTTGATTATACTCTCTTACTTTTTGATAACCCCAGACAACCTATGCAGAAGATTTATAGGAATGAAAAGTATACTAACTGGTTGTCTGAGAAAGCAGCTGACGCATGGAATAGGCTACTAAATTACATTAAAGCCAAGTGCTAGTTTAGATGTTTTTAATAGCAACCTGGACACTTATTATGAGAATAACTGTTTTGGTATATTGGCAGGCTAGAAAGGTATTACTGCCAGTAGCTGAAATATTTGTATGTGTGTATGATTTGTATGTGTGTATGTATATATGTATGTAAGTAACCCAGATGCTTTTGGAAAAGATAGAATTAGCAGGTCTTAAAATAGCAGAATTGTAAGTAAAATCAAACACACACGATAGGGCAGTAAAAATTACATTTCACATTTACCCCAATAAGCTCTGCCTCTGTCTATCCCTTGGGCACCTTGTCATAACCTTCCAACACCCCCCCTTCTAGCTCCTTGTATTGTCTCTTCTACTCGTGACTAAAACATCAAGAAAGCTTCTTGATAACTTGTGTGACAACTTGCAGTCCCAGAACTTGCACCCTGCACCGACGTTTTCTGAAAATGGCATCTCCCATCCACATTATTATCTTTTCTGCCATGTCAGGCATAGTTTCTCTCCATTCAGGGGCTCAAAGTTTCACTTTGTAAGCTCTCGTCTGCCATCTCCACATGACTGTATGTTTACAGTCAGACTTTGCCTTCTTTCAGAAATCTTCAGGAAATTTATAAATGGACAGCTCTTGAATCCTATCAGTAAATGTGGTGTCCTCACTGAAGTTCAATATGGTTTATGTAATAGTTTTAACACTCTAATGGTCTTCTGTTCTACGGGCAGTCCAGTCTATACAGACATGGAAAACGGATTACTTACAGGGGGTACTTTTATTAGTTTAAAAGGGCATTTGACATACTTGGTTACCCAATATTCCTGTTTAAATTTAAACACTTGAATTTTAGTGTTAGTCCATTGGCATAGTTTAAAGGGCTACTTACCTGACAGAATGTTTAACATCCTCTCTGATCGTTCCTTTTTGGTCTGTGGTACCATTAAAATGGGGGTGTCATAGGACTCAGTCTATGGTGCAGTCATCCTATTTCTTTATTTTTAAGTGACCACACCTTAAGCCTTTCACCACCCCCATATCCATATACGCAGATGTCAGGTCTGTGAAAACAATCCAGAACTTGTAACAAGCAGAGTTCAGCATCATTTGGCCATGGTAGTATAAGACAAGTTAGCAATAAGTACATCCAAATCTGTTCAGGGAACCATTCAGAAGTTTAAAAAGCAGAGGCTGTTAACCACTCCTATGCTATTGTTGTTTTTCCAAGTATAAAAATACCTCAGTATTTGACCTAACTCCCTCATTGACTTTTCACAAAGAAACAAAGGGTAACATTTTAACTTGGTTGATAGCATGCCGCCTTGTCAACTTCTTTACCCATGATACTATGAGAGCACCAGGGGTGAAAGGACTTAACCCTAAACTAGAACAGGCACTATCAGATGGAGGCTTAAACTCTAACCAAAATATCAACGTGCTTCAAATCTCAATCAATAAGTTATGCAGATTCATTTCACACTTCAGTAGATATGAATACCATAGTCAGTCTCTTTAAACGGCTACATAGTGCAGCCTGCGTGTTTGTTACTGGCTTGTTGCTTTCATCTTCATCTACATTACTGCCTCTGAGCCCACAGACTTTCACGTTGGGTTCTACACTTACACTTTAAGAACGGTCAACCGAGGCATCTTTTCCCATAGAAAGACATTTTTATAACACTTGGTGAAAAAGCTCCACAAAGGGTGCCCAGAGAAGACAATTAGCAGTAATACAGATTAACTTGGATAGTACAGTAGGTAAACTTAATATAAGTAGAACACAAGGCCATACATCCCAACTGTTTAGATTTTCACCTCATATTTTCAGTCTGCTCCTTATAGAATTTGTACGTCTGGAAGCACTGTGATGATTGAAGTCACTAAGTAATCTCAGACATTTTGAGTTTCAGAATTTATATCCTTCCGAAAATGCATGCCAGTGCAAAACCTATTATTCCAGTAACTTTCCAAGTTTATCAGATTAATATTTAAAGTATGTTACTATTTTTAACCTTTGGCTTCCTGCTGTTTTTCCTTTTGTCCAGATTTCTTGTGCTAAGAGGTTGAGAGGTACTTGCAGGTCTGAGAACATTTCGGTAACGAAACAAATGTTTTGCTACAGATTACAGTGTTTAAAAAAAATGTCCCAGAGAGTGTGTGTTTTTTAAATGCTGCTAACCAAGATGTAGTCAGAGAAGTGAGAGATCTGAGAAGATAATACAAGAGACATTTCAAAAAGCAGCTGAACTACAGTTTGAAAAATGTGATTTTACTGAAGTAATGGTTTCAGCTTTGTGTTTGTGAAACTGTAAGGCACTGTGATATTAAAATATTGTGTATTTTAAAATAAACGTACTGTGATGTATTTCCAGTAATGGATAGCGTTACAATGCAGTATTAGAAAACTGTTAAATGTCTTTTTTGTGTGTGTGTGTGTGTGTGTGTGTGTGTGTGTGTGTGTGTATATACGCGCACGTGGCACAATTGTTTTATATAACTGTACTTTGCTTTAGTCTGTCAAATAGCCCTCTTTGTCGAGTGCTGGAGATATGAAAAGGAGAGGTTATTGGTAGCATGCATTAGTACAGTGCAGCATTAGAGTTAGCATGCATTAGTGCAGTGCAGCATTAGAGTTAGCATGCATTACTGCAGTGCAGCATTAGAGTTAGCATGCATTACTGCAGTACAGCATTAGTGCTAGCATGCATTACTGCAGTACAGCATTAGTGCTAGCATGCATTACTGCAGTATAGCATTAGCTAGCATGCATTACTGCAGTGCAGCATTAGAGCTAGCATGCATTACTGCAGTGCAGCATTAGAGCTAGCATGCATTACTGCAGTGCAGCATTAGTTAGCATGCATTACTGCAGTGCAGCATTAGAGTTAGCATGCAGTGCAGCATTACAGTTAGCATGCATTACTGCAGTGCAGCAGAAGGTATACAAAAATTGCTTACCAGTCTTGTCTGTTTGAGAAGCTGTTCAAGTCAGATTACTCTAGAAAACCTTGAAATGTTTTCTCTTCCACTTAACTTCACTCCAACTGTTGACAATTTAAGGCATATTGTCTTTCTGTTGTTCTGCTGTCATGAAAGACTTCCTGGAGATGGACCTGACAGTCTAGGGTTACCTTCAAATCTGTCAGAGAGCTGCTGTGTGGTATTTCTTGCCCTTCTTATCATGCAGGCTTCCTAGTCTGGGCAGAGCCTGTATTCCCCATCACCTGGCTCTGTGATACTTTAATCAAAGGGCCATTTTGTATAGCACTGAATGGAAAGGATCATCGTACTAGCCCAGTGGTACACCGGTACTACCACATGCACAGGTTAGTCTTGCATGGTACCAGAACAATGTCATAGCACAGCTGATAATTAAGACAGAATGAACATACAGGACAGTCTTTCTTGTGTGGATAGGGGGATTATTTTATGCCATTCTAGTGACTGCTGGGTGCATTGGTGCAGAAGAAATGTAGCCAGCTGTACAGGCTGAGATAAAGGTCTAAGGTCTAGGAGTGCATGGAATGCTGCTGTACTATTCATCAGTTATAACAAACATGCTGAAGTAATACTCCAGCAATCAGGAGGACTCCATTACCTACAGGCCTGGTGACTGATAGCTCATCTGGAATCAGGAAATACGAGACGTGCATACAGCATCACAGGGACAGCAACTTGTAGGGAAACTGGTGTGGTGAGAGTAAGTTTAGGAAGGTGTTTCAGTATGAGAGGCTGATGGGTCACTGCTATAATGAGGACTGTATGAATAACAAAGTAAAGAATTGTGAAAATAATTGTTTTAAAAGGATAACCTTGTTTTCATTTTGCTTCAGGGGAACAACTTTCTGAGGACTTTGGAAAGGTGAACCCTTTAAAGAAAGTTCCGGCTTTGAAGGATGGAGACTTCACCATGTCTGAGAGGTACATGTTTGGATTAACTTTGTTATAAATTTGTAGTTTTTCTTTTTTGTTACAGTTGCAGGTGTGGTCCAGTTTTATTAAGGCTTTGTAGTATGAAGGAATAGCTGTGGTACACAGCACCTGTTTCTCAAGTAAGTTGCATCATTTGTAGGATGCTGTTGGGTGTATTCCCTTTAAGTAGTGCTTGAGCCAAACACAAGCTGCCCGAATCTGATCTACCTGTCATGGTGGTGTGAGGGCATAGTATCCTAGCCAGGGTATGGATTCCAGCTGGGGTGAAGGATGGACTGATCTGGTCTTGGGGAGCTGCATATGAATATGAACTTTCATAAGCCTTCTCACCTTTCTTGAGGGGGGGCAACAGCTGTAGAAGGGAATAGGTAGACCTGATTTACAGATTTTCCAATTTGAAAAGGATAGGCAGTGCCAGCAGTTTAGAACTTGTGAGGGAATGTGCACACCCAACTTTGTTTGGGTCATAAAATGCTCACATTGCTAGGATAGAGGGGATGGAGGAAATTTTAAAGGGGTAAGGTATGTTAAAAAGACATAACTCTCACAGTGTATTGGCTGTTGGTTTTGATCATTCACATCATCCCAGGAAAGGAGCAAATAGCTATTTGACAGTGTTGACAGTCATCAAGAGTCGGCTGGATGGCACTGTATAGTTTAATTAGCATTTAATGCAAGCAAAAAGAACATCTGCTGTTTGTTTTACATTGATGTTTTGATTTATTTTGTCAGCAATTTCAGTCTGGTAGTGGAAGCTTCCATGTTGTGAGGAAGGGGTGTTGGAGAAATGTCAGCAGAGTTTAAAGATGGGAAATGGGGCCCCATTCATGCTGAGTATTGTCATTTTGGTTGCTTTGATGCTGTTTTGGGGTTTGCGGCAGGGGAATGCCCTACCCAGGAGAGCACAGTAGTGTCTAATTTCCTTGCACTAGGAAATAAGATAGTTTTAAAGCAACTATGACAGTTTTTGTAGCAGATTATCCTCTTATACTACACAAACCAGCAAGTTGTACTAGTGGGTTGTTTAGTGTTTTATAGGAGTAGTACCTAATATTTATTTTATGCATAATTCATAGGTTCAAAAAGGTTACTAAGCTAACTGCCCTAGAGCCCTTACAAGCCTAGCCATATTAATCCCAAGTTGCCCCAATTGTTGATGGTTTGGTGAGTAAAGTTTGCAGAGGTAAGAGTCTATAATAAAATCCTCTGCCCAGGAGGGACATGGGTGCCACCCCCGGAGTGAATTTGCAGTCACCCGTCCATTGATATAAGTTGCTTTTGAAGAGGGTCAGGGAGGGCTCTGTTTCACGTGAATTGGAAGCATGTTTCAGAGAACTGGCAGTCTCTGGGAGATGCATCTCTCTCTCCAGCATGACCTGTTCATGTCAGATACTAAGTTAAGATAACTGGAGTGAGTGACCCTCCTGCAGTTTGATTTAAGAATGTGTAGCATTTCCATCAGGGCTGGGTCAGAGATTACCCCTTAGCAACCAGTAGGAGGTAGAATACAATGACAGGGCTTTCAGTACTTCTGCGTAAGACTTGTTTTATGTACCATGTGATTTATTGGTGAGAAATCTCAGTGGTCTCTCCAGTTGTTGTACGTGTCTGGTGAAGTACATGCAGAAGGGAGCATTGTACTCCGTTATTGGTCTGATGAGGGCCGAGTATAATGGAATTATAACATCCTTAAGTCCATATGCGATGCCTTTTACTTATAAGATGGGAGTGGGAGGTTGGCGTAATGGTTAAGGTGCTTACCTTAGAAACGCAAGGTGCAGGGTTTGATTCTGACATGGGGTAATTGGCTAGGCTTAAAATAGCCCATAAGGCAGTTAGCCTAGTACTAACCTATGAACATAGTATGATTTCCTTACCACTGTGGATATGTGATGGTTAAAGTTCAGATTGCTGTCAACCTGAGTGCCAAGATTATGTACCACTGGGTCTACACTTGGGGGGAGAGTGCTATAATGTAATTAGCAGGGATGTCCGCTTTCCCAAAGGGAAAAATAAATATTTTTTTTTTGCATTTAGCTTTAATCCATGGCTTTGGCACCAATCCTTTGTGTGCGTTTAATCCTGCCTGCAGTCTATTAGCATCACTGGGGGACTCTCTGACTGCTCCCAATTTGCAATCATCAGCGAACTTGGTCAGTCACAGGCCATCCAAGTTTGCCTGGAGTTTTGAGAAATAGTCTAAATAGTAAGGGGCCCAGCTCAAAACCCTGTGGTATGCCACTGGTGACTGGTCTTTTGCTAGAGGTGAACTCGCCCACTTTGACAGTATGTGCCCTGTCGGTGAGCCAGTTGTCTATGCATCTGGTAATGTAGGGGTTAATTATCAAACGGGAAAGCTTTTCTATAGTATGTGAGTGGTGGATTGTATCAAATGCCGTGGCTAGGTCAAGATAGGTGGTATGCACTCTCTTTCCCTCGTCCAGGGCCTTGGTGACTTTCTCAGGGAAGTTGACCTTGTTTAACAAGCGTGATCTACCTTTAACAAATCCAAACTAGATTGGGTCCAGAATTTAGATGTCCATGTTAATAAAGGTATGTGTCATTTTTAATTTCTCCAAGTCTTTTGGGTTTCTAATACCAAGACAGGAATGGACTCCATTCCTAAGTCAAAGAATGATTCAAGTTTGGAGTTACATTTATCAGTAACATGTCTAGGTACTATTGTAAATTCTTTTTTTATAATGGCTCCTACCACTATTGGAGCTGTCTGGGAATCCTTCTTCCACATTGCCCTTGTTTCTGCCTGCAAATCCTGGTATTTTATGACTTTGTGTCTCTTTCTATGCAAGATACTATAGTCACTGGGTGTAGCAATTTAAATGATCAGTTCTACTTTTGTCTTTTTTCTTGGACTACTATATCTGTAAAACTACTATATCTGTTTTTCTCGCATCTATTTGTTATACTGTTGGTAACGGGCAACTCCGTGTGATATAAATTTCATCATTTTCTATAATGCTTTGTGGCTTATGTTTCCAGTGTCTTTTATCTACTTCAATATTATAATGTTTGCACAATGCAATAGTCTTGCCACAGTATTATGCCTTTCAGTATACAGTCCTCCTGCCATTAGTAAGTCCAACCAGCAACAGGATGTGCAATTGTTTCAATTCTGTTTTAAAAAACACTGCATTTGTCTGTTTTTCCCACATGTTAAATGGACTTTGTAAACCAACATGTCTGTAGTCTACTATCCTGAGCCGCCAATATTAACCTTTCGTTTGCTGGTTTAAATTCACCTCTCCTTAACTATTCCTGCAATCGATTCTGATCAACATGAGGTTGTTCCAAGAGTTTTTTATACTTGCAACTATATTTATCCATTTTCCACAATTATTTTCTTCTCATCTGATTCTTCACCTTATATTCTTTTTTTTTTTTTTGGCACATTCAGTTGCTGCCTGATTTTTTTATCTACTTCTCGTTTGATTTCCATTCTCACTTGACACCAGTATACTTCTGCTAAACTAAACAGGGAAGTCATCTTAGACTTACTGTCTTCATGTTTCAAAACTTTCACTCTCGTGAGGTCAGCAGATATGAAAGAAGTCCCACAACTGCAGATCTATACATGTACTCAATTTCGAGGAGGCCCATACTTCCTTTAGCATTGGGAATATACAGTCTTAGTATACACTAAATCATATGATGAGCCTGAAGCATTCTTCTTGTTTTCCTGTACAACCTGTCCAGCAGCTTTTGGGGCCAGTCAATCGCTCCAAAACTGTACGTTAGGACAGGAAGTGCAAATTGCTTTATAGATTGGACTCAGTGCTGTTTTTGGTATTAATTTTAGTCTTCTACAATATTCCTTACTAAGTTTTATTCACATTTGTTCATGTTTTATTGTTGATCCTTAATAAATTCCGAAATATTTATACACTCCCTCTTGCACAAGTTTTTATATCACATTCCTGCCCCAAACTGATTTGTAGGTTGCTTTTGCACATTTATCAAGACCAAATGACATTATTATGTCAATCATAAAAATTTTGACCATTTGCATTTGTGCTTTCAATTCCTCATCTGATGAACGATACAGTTTTAAATCCTCTACAAAAAGAAGATGAGAAGTCTTTACGCTTTGTTGTTTTCTGAGAGCGAAACTGTGACCATATCCTAATATATTAAGTAAACAGCTTAATGGGTTAAGGGCAAGACAAAAGAGCAGCTGTGACAGCCACCCTGGAATATACCCCTCTAAATTTTTATTCCTGGATTAATAATTTTTTTGTTTATCATGGCTTAA